>NC_073302.1:323485188-323722688 GCF_027595985.1 Sorex araneus | reverse complement strand
AATTTTATGGTAGAACATCTAAAAATGTAAAAAAAAAAAAAAAAAAAGGGAGGGGGGCAGATCTATAGTACAGTGTAGATAGGGCACTTGCCTTACACATGGTCAGCCAAAGTTCTATCCCCATTGCATCTATAGCTTTTGTCCAAAGACACGTTACAGAATTGATCTTAAATTCACACTCAACTTAGATTTTGTAAAGAATTATAGGTGCTGTCCTAAGATTAACAAAATTTAGTGCGAAATCTTTTGTTTCATGAAGTGAATGTCTAAACTTGGCTCCCAATGGTATGATGGCCTGACTGTGATGGCCTTTAAAATCACTGTTAGATGTAAAGCAATCAGGATGGATACCGCAAAATAATGACCTGCAACAATCAATTCTCCAGAGAAACCACTCAGTAATATGCTGTTTCCACCCAAGAGCAACCTGCAGCTCAGCTCTGGCCGACAAATTCCCAGCTGACCGAGGCCGGGCCCCTGCTCCTCTGCTCCAAGATGATATGACACACTGGCTCAGAGTTTAATGACAGATATTATGATAAAAACAGGCACCGAAAAAATGGGAGAAAAGATACATCTGCTGCCCGAGCCCACATGCTGCTTGCACTCATGCAGCTGAGCACGTGTCGCCTGCATCTCCCTCTTAAGATGTGTATTTTCATGCTTTCATGTCTCATGTTGGGGTGTGTGTAGGGGCTCTCTCCGCCCTTAGAGAAGCCTGCATCCTCTCTTGAGCAAGTTACTCTCCATTCTCTCCCACTTGCTCTCCCTCCTTCCCTTCAAAAACCCTCCAAATAAAATCTGTTTTACTTCCAAAAAAAAAAAAAAGGGAGAAAAACTCCCAATTAACATATGTGGAATTCAAGAGCCCCAATTTTTTTTTCAAGAGGGGGACAACTGGGAGATTCAGGTTACAGCTGATGGTTCTCAGGGTCTACTCCTGGCTCTGTGCTTACCCATCACTCATCTATCAGTCCTCACAGTGCTCAGGATATAAAAGTAGAGTCAGATGATCCAAATGCCATTGTCTCTATGCCACCTAAGAGCCTTCATCCCTCCACTATCTCTCTAGCTCCTTAGATTCTAATTTGTCTATACACGGTGTTTGGGGGCTATACACAGCAGCTTCTAGGTCTGAATTTGAGGGGGACGCCTGGTGGTGTTCAGGAGATCAAACCTCAGTCTCTAGCATGTAAGATTTGTGCTCGGCACATTGGGCTACCATTCTGGCCCTGAGAATCCAATTATTTTTTGTTCACTATTATAGTTTAGGAAGTTATAATAACATTACAATTTATGGTATTTACGTCCAAAATTCCTACACCCTTCCACCACTAAAGTGTTGTCAATACCCCTCCACCTCTGTCTCTACACCTAATTTGGTCTTCTTTCCCCTCCCCTCAGTCTGTAGTAATTGATTCTGTATTCCAGCATCAAGGGTTTGCCATTGTGCAGTACTGCTATCCTCTTATTTTGGTTTTCTATATACATAGATGAGTGAGATCAGCCACTATTTGTTCTTTCCTATCTTATTTTGCATAATATGATGCCCTCCAATATGATTCATTTTACAGCAAGTTGCATGATTTTATCTTTTCTGACACCTGCTAGTATTCCATTTTGCCCATATACTACAACTTCTTGATCCATCCCTCTATTTGGACATGTGGATTATCCACACTGTGATTAATATACAAAGTGCTGCAAGAGCCCAATATTTTAAGAGAACAGTTTCAATATTTATTCATGCCTCTCTTCAAATGATCCAAACTCCATATAAGTATTTTAATCAATAAAACAACATCTTTCCTATTTTGGCTCCTAACTTCACAGTTTAGTTTTGATGCAAAAGAGTTGTTTTAACTAAATTTTAACTAAATGCACATTTATAACAGAATAATTCTATTTCCTATCATTATATAATCATGTAATATAGAAAGACTGTTTATTTAGGAATCTAGCCTTGAAAATTTCCCTACAACTATTTCCTTAATATTAGAGACTTTCAAGAAAGAAACAATCCTTTTGTATTTTTTAGAGCCTCCACTTAGCTATAAAAGAAAGAACTCAAGCAATTATACTAGAATGATTAAAAAAAAAAAGCAGTGCAGCAGGGGAGTCAGTTACTTCATTCACCACCCTTGTCATTATTCACCTTATCAATATCATTATTCACTCCCTCATCGCTGCTAAAAAATGACCACTTACCACAAGAGTTAGACATGCATCCATTCAAAGACTGAACAATGCATACCATGAGCACTTCTAGGGGCTCAGTAGTAAGCAAGACATCCCTGTCTTCAAGAAGCCTTTCACTGAGATGTCAAGAAGGTACAGGTAGAAAATAATAAAAACCCATAAAAGCAGAATCAACCAGAGCCATGAGAAGCCAGAGGTGGAATTCCTGGGAGGGGACCTGGGTAGATGGGCCGGTACATGCTGGAGCTTGAGTTGAGAAATAGGGAAAGGCAGCTTTTGGGACTTCTAATATTTGCCCTAGCCAAAAAAAAAAAATCTATTAAGACAATATGGGGAGTCAGCTCTTGATTTTGCTACTCAGGTAGTTTAAGAAAATATTGTTTTTTATTATTAACAACATATTCTTATAAAAAAACAATTTTAGCAAAAGAAAAAAAAAGGGAGTGCATAACTGTAGAATAAAAAATATTCTTTTAGTTTAATTCTTTTAGTTTAGATTATATAAATTTAGGGCCAGAGAGATAGCTCAATAGGCTAAGCAAAATCTCTACTTGTGTTCTATCCTGGCACCACACAGTTCCTTAGGAGAAATCTCTGAGCACTGAAACAAAAGTAGCCAGAGTATCACCAGATATGAGACGTGTACACACATACACACACACACAAATATATATACATCTGTGTGTGTATTTAAGCCTGATGGAAAAACATTTGCATTGTTTTTTTTTCCATTTCACTGTTTCAATGCAAATGTTGCTTCCTAAAACCTTCCTAAAAACCTCTGAGCTTAGTGAGAAAGATGAAGGACTAGAAGGACAGAGTAAGGATGCTAGATAGTAAATCTGGCCCTTTCCCACTGACCAGCGAGATCAAAAAGGTGAGTCAGAGAGACACACACATTCAAAGAGATAGAAGGGCCCATGGACAAGCCTGGAGCAGACCAGAGCAGTCAGTCTAAGCAGACCATTCCGATGGCAGCAGCAATGGAGACGGGAGAAACCAGTGCACTTCACAGTCATCCCCTAAAGCTTAGGCTTGGATAAAAAAACTATGGGAAACTATGGTACATCTATACAACTGAATACTACACAGTTGTTAGGAAAAATGAAGTCATGAAATTTGCCTATAAACAGGGATACATGGAAAGTACCGTACCAAGTGAAATGAGTGAGAAGGAGAGAGACAGATATAGAATGACTGCACTCATTTGTAGGATATTAAAAAAATAAATGGTTTGAGACTAATATCCAATGGCAGGAAAAACAGGGCCAGGAAGACTGGTTATGGTTGGAAGCTTGCCACAAGTGAGTGAATGGGGGCAAAGGGCAATTAGGATAGGAAAGGGAACAGGATGACAATAATAATTAGAAATGATCACCCTGGACAAGAACTGAGTGTTGAAAATAGGTAAAGGGATATACATGATAACCTTCCAGTATCTCTATTGCAAACCATCATGTGCAAAATGAGAGGCAGAGAGAGACAGAGACAGAGACAGAGAGACAGAGACAGAGAAACAGAGAAGAAAAGTTCCTTCCACAGAAGCAGGCAGGGGGGCAGGAGAGGAAAACTGGGGACATTGGTGGTGGGAAATGTACACTGGTAAAAAAACAGATGTTGGAACATTATATGACTGAATCAAATCATGAACAAGTATAATGGTATCTCACTGTGGTTCATAAAAATAAATAAAATGAAGCAGAGTCTTCTCTAAGAAGACACATTTACACAAAGATGTGCCTCTGCAGAAACCAGGTCTAGAAGGCATCACACGAAGTGACCCTTAGTAAAGGGTATTATGATAGTAAAGCAAGAAGCCAGAAGCCAGTGGGGGGTTGGAAGGCAACCCTTGAGAGGCAAGAACCGCCCTGGCTGGTTACTTTGAGTTTATCAAAATTCAGTTCTGTAACTGGAAAGAATCTGAATTCTCCTTGTCACTATTTCATGCCAGGGATCACATCCAAGGCCTCACGTGCAAGGCATCTTGCTCTATGGTAGAGCCTCACTGTGGGCCCTGTATAGTATAACAGGTGGCATAAAAATCCACCCTTCTTCAGGCGCGCTGGAAGCACGGAGAATGAAGGTCAGCCAGAAGATGAGCCACAGTTCTCTGGATGGCACAGGAACTCACCCACCTTAACCAATTCTTTGAGCTTCAGACCGAGGGTGCAGAAAGCCAGACCAGAAACTGTTTACTTCCGCTTTGGGGTTTGGGGCCACCCTCGGTATGTGCTCAGGTGCTATCTCCTGCTTAGTGCTCAAGGTTTTTTCTGGGGTTCTTGGGGGATCATGCATTGATCATAAATTCAGAACTGAATTTATTTTATAAGATAGTATTTCCTTTTAAAAATATTTAGTTCAAAAAAATCTTTGCCAGGGGTCAAAATGACAGTACAGAGGGTAGGGTGCTTGCTTTGCACATGCCCGATCTGGATTCAAGCCCCAGCACCCTACATGGTTCCCCGAGGTCACTAGGAGCGATTCCTAAATGCTGAGTCAGGAATAAGTCCTGAGCACTCCCAGGTGTGACCCCAAAACAAACTAGCAAAAACTTTCCTCATAAAGTTGACAGGCGTTGTGGTGTGAAGTTGACATAATTGCTGAGAATCTTTTGCAAGTGCCTCAAAGTCAAAAGGACATGCTAGTGAAAAAAGCCAGATAAACAGTGTTCTGTTTTTGACAAGGAGGGACCACCTCTCTCTGACACATTGTCAATTCTGACTTGTCTACCGCAGTCAGCAGTAGGCGACATTGGGGTGGGGAGAAGAGGGCAGTGATGTTTTTTATGTAAAAAAGATAAGGTCAAAGAATGGAGATCCCTGCACCACCCCCACCTACACACACACACACACACACACACACACACACACAAATTGTTAGACGTGATATCTCCCAGAAGTCTCGTGCCTTGCCCAAGAAACAGAGTTACTGTGTTATAGTGGACATTACTCCCAGTTCAAATGTATACTCTTGGTCTCTTCCTAGTCTCCTTCCCACAGAAATAAAACCCACTAACTTTGACAGCTTCATAGTTATGGATGCAGAGACGCTGGACACAGAGGCATGTGTTACCCATAGTGTTACCCAGGTCTCCCAGCACCTGTGTTCTGAGACATGCTAACAATCACCTTGGCCCCAGATTCCTCATCTGTAGAAACTAATAAAACCAGCAAAACCCCATCTCAGGGGTTTAGACACTGAGTTACCACTTTCACCCAAGGTCTGAAGGGCCGTTTCTGTGCGTGAATGAAACAGTTCAGGGGACATTGGACATGGTAGAAACCAATGCGCCGGAGTCCCAGGAGTAGCATCTAAGCCCATTCGGGTTGAAAGATGTGTGCCGAAAGTAGACTATAGACCGAGCACGGTGGCCACTCTATACCTCTATCAAAAACTACAACACCCAAAAGGAGAGAGAACAAGGGGGATGCTCTGCCATAGAGGCAAGGGTGGGGTGGTGGGGGATAGGGTGGGGGTGGTGGAAGGGACACTGGGAACATTGGTGGTGGAGAATGGGCACTGGTAGAAGGATGGGTAAACGATCACTGTATGACTGCAATGCAAACACAAAAGTTCATAAGCTTGTAACTGTACCTCATGGTGATTCACTAATAAAAACTTTAAAAAATAATAATAATAAAAAGAGTATCTTAGATATCAGCTTATTTCCAAGCACTATATGACACAAGTGGGGGGGAAAAGGAGCAAAATAGAATTCTTGATAGCTTTTCAGCTCCCACACAACTGTTAATTGATACTGTTACAATGTCAACAGCTTTGGGAAACAGGTGTTATTACTACCTTACCCTCACTTTACTGATGATCAAAGTTTAGCAACTTGCTCTCCCAGTCAAGGTTAGCTTTCTGATGATGGACATGCTCTATGTTTTGATTGGTATGTTGTTTACAAAGATGGGTATTTTGACAAAGCCTATACTAGTACATTTAAAATAGGTTTATTTCATGATGCTTAATCTTATCTCAATGTCTGAAAAATATTTGTTCACAGATCCTAAGACAAATAGCAGTAAGAATTCCAGTACATAATATTAATACATATTAATTTTTCCTTGTTCCTATTCTGTAATCCACATTCTGTCTAATCCCATGTACCTGAGTAAAAATCTTTAATATTGGCTATACCATTTACAACTGATCATCTCTACTCATGCAGAACTTAATATTTCACTCTTTCCTCCTAATTATGTTTCCCTCGATCCGCCAAAAAAACTAGGCTGTCCTCTGGTCCTGATGCCATGGGGCATCAGAGACAATGTGCTTCAACAGTGCCCTTGGAAAGCAGCTCAGGATCATGTCCCAGAGGTTGATAGGCCCAAACTAATAATTCACTAAGAATCTAAAGTATCTTTTCCGACACTAATTCAGCATTCCTTCAAAAGAAGTTTTAAGTAATGATCTATGCAGCATGATTCTATTACTATTGATAGTAGAGAAGTGAAGAAACCTCAAAGTCCTCCTCTTTTACAACTTACATACAATTATTTTCAAAATTTCATCCAAAAATAAACTTTATGACAAACATTTTTTCTTAAACCCAAAGTTGAAGAGATAGTACAGGGTTTAAGGCATTTGCCTTACATGGGTTGACTCTGACCCAATTCCTGGCACCACATGTGGTCCTCCAAGCACCACTAAGAGTAAGTCCTGAGCACAAAGTCAGGAGTAAGTTCCTGAGTATTGCCAGAAGTGGCCCAACCCCTCCCCCTGCCACCCACCACACACACACCACCACCACCACTTCCAAGGAAAATCCCATGAGTCAACAAGACTACGTTACAGAACCAGGGAGATTACTCAAAGGGCTAGAGGACATGCCTAGCATGCACAGGGCTCTGGGTTGATCCCTGGTACTACATGACCTCCTAACTAAGTATTAGATATAGTCTGGTGGCCCCCTGCACTGTTGGGTAAGTCCAATAAAGTAAAAAACAAAAAAAGTCCCAGGATAGTATTGTGCCAAAACAGAGAGGCTATCCATATGAAAGTAAATCATGGAAGTCAAAGTAACATTTACACACAGGGCCCATCAGCAGACAGCAGAACTGTGTAGTTGGTCTAAAGAAAAGATGTAATGTAAAGACGCTGCTGCAATATTTTGTTTCTAAATTTGAGAGTTATGAGCAGGGAGAAAGCTAAGCATGGGCACACGGTTTGCAAGCTAGAGGCCTGGATTTTATCTCTGGTACCTCTTGGTTCTCTGAGCACCATCAAGAGGAGACCCTGAGCAGAGGCAGAAGCATCCCCCAAATGAAAAACTAATTATAATAAATTAGACATAACTAAAGAAACTATCTAAAAGCTAGCACAGTTAGTTTGTGGGAAATAGGGGCAGAATAGGTGAATAGGGCAGAGTTTAAAGCTAAAATAAAATCTTTTTCCCAAAGGATTAAATAATCACAAATATCTCCTTGTTTAGAATCTTTCATACAGTTGCCATATTTCTCCAAAGTCCACTTGGCTAAAAGGACGTAAGTTTCCATTTCAAGCATGCCAAGATCAACTGAAAAATGTCATTATGTGTGTGTAGTTACGCAAGTTGGCACCTCATACTATATCTCAACCTTCACCAATTTCCTGTACTTTCTTAATTAACAGTGATTACCTATGTTAGACTTTCCATTGGCAAATAGGATTTCCTAAACAAAAGGTCAATGTATGCACACATTGAACTCATAGGAGCAATGCAAAAGTAGCCAACTACAGGGGCAAACTTTGCAAGTCCTCACACACCACGTGCCTTAAAATTCATCTGCTGATATAGACTGGCTGATCTTTAGTACTATCAAGGTAGGCTGAAATGAATTGGCTTTATAGGAGTATTCTTTCCCTCATTCTCACAGATAACAGGCCTGAGCTCTTAGTTAAATTTCTACCTGGGATTTTTTCCATCTGTTCCATGAATTATCTCCCTCCAAAATAAGGCAATGGGGCCAGCAATGTGGCTGAGGTCAAGTGCAAAGCACATGTTCTACTAGTAGAAGGCCCTGCTGGGTTTGATCCCTGGAAGTAGGAGTTGGGGACCAAAGAGAGAAGAAAACAAAATTCAAATTTTCTATTTAAAATATTTCCCAACACCCCCCCCACAAGTTTTTATTCAATATATTGACCTTAGATTTCTGTTAAACTGGTACATTTTATAATGTCTTATGAAATCAAATATTCAGATGAATTTCCTCACAGAATTTTATTGTGTTCTTTTGGAAACAGCAATCTGAAAACTATATAAAGCATAATTAAAATGTAATATACCACTATAGTGACTTGTAACTATATTAATTTCCATTTATGCTACCAATCTTTATTCTTAGAAGATTAACATTCTTCTCTATAATCTGTAATTCTCTGTGATTACAGAGAATGGAAAAATAGGATCAAGGAATGGAAAAACAGGAGGAGAGCGCATGCCTTGGAGATGCAAGGCCCTAGTTTGGACCCTGGCACTGCCTGCCCTATACTTCTCGCACCACTGGGGATGACCACTACAGTGATAAGAACTTTAAAACGTTAGAAAATGGAAAAACAAGCCATAATTCTATTTCATCTTAAGTTTTATGTATCCAACTGCTGTTTGCCTTCGATTCCATTTCATTCCAATGTGAAGAAAATCCTAGTAACAGCAATATATATTCCTTCTTAATATATACAGCAGTGGTCTAGTAACAGTACCGCAGGGATTGGAAAACAGATGGGAAGAAAAGACCCAGGTGCTGCTCCTGGTTCCATAACTTATCTGATATAGGAGCCAGGATCTTCCAACCCTTAATTTCTTCGTGTATGAAAACAAAACTCTCAAGACATTCCCTGTCCACCCTCACAGGGTTGATGCAACAATCAAATTAAAAAATCCTGGGGCTGGAGCGATAGCACAGCAGGTAGGGCGTTTGCCTTGCACGCGGCCCGGCCGACCTGGGTTCGACTCCCAGCATCCCATATGGTCCCCTGAGCACTGCCAGGAGTAATTCCTGAGTGCAAAGCCAGAAGTAACTCCTGTGCATCGCTGGGTGTGACCCAAAAAGCAAAAAAAAAAAAACCAAAACAAAAAAAAAAACAAAAAATCCTTACTGGGGCCAGAGTGATAGTACAGTAGGTAGGGCACTTATCTTGTACATGGCTAACATGGATTCAATCCCCAGGACCCCATATGGTCTGCAGAGCACCCCCAGGAGTAATCTCTGGGCACAGAGCCAGAGTAAGCCCAGACCACAGCCAGGTGTGACCCAAAGATTCCCCCACTCACTTCCATACACATAAAAAACACTGAAATACCAGAATTTATTATTCCAATTTTAAGAAACACTTGAAACAATGGGGAGAAAAGCAAAGCCTGACCCCTCAGGCTTCAACCTCTACTATGGAAGTAGAAAATCATTTTCATTTGCCTCTGCACTTATAAGGTTACGAATTTCAAATGTTTGGTGTAATAAGATACAACCAAAATTTTCATAAAATGAAAATGGCAGGATCTTCCCTATTTTCATTTTCTTTATATTGATAAAAACCACTCTTATAATATTGAAAATAAAAATAAATTGGGAAATTTCTCTGCACAGATCTGTCATTCCTTTCTTCACAAACCAACACACCAGAAACTTGAAAGCAACAAAAAGTTTCATATTCAGGAGGTCTGAACCTTACTCAATATCCAGAAGTTCTAGTGAATCATCAAAAAGTTATACAGAAAAGAACTACTCCGAAACATAAGTCTTATTAAAGAACACTCCCGAACTAAAAAAAAATTTAGTTGAATTTCTCCATAAAGTGTAAATACATACTTCTTTAAACAAGCAGCAGCTCTAGAGACTAGAGTCAACTCATGAGCATCTAAACAAATAGAGAATGTCACACATGATCACAAATGGAATTCCTTCTGCACAAGCATTTGCCCATGAGTGTGTCAGATGTTCTAAGATTGGCAGGGAATAGAAACCTCGTGTCTTTTCACTCAGGTCACTACTCCTAAAGGCACTGTCTTTCAGTGGGGGTCAGGGGTGGCATGGAAATTCTCTTTGCTGAGCACAAGCCAGGAAAGAAGAGGCAGGACACTACGAGGAAAGATGACAACAGTAGCAGGGAAATTAGCTTTTTGTCTAAAGGATCTTCTGGTAGTTGTGACTAACACAAGAATTTCAAACTCCCATGCCATCAAAGCTCTCAGTGATCAATTCCAGGCTAATTCTGGTCCACGTAATAATTAAAATACAAGTGATTCCAGCATCCTAAGGCTTCGATGCTATCCTCAAGAAGCAGACAAGATTAACCAAAAGATGAAGGAAAAGGCTGCTTAAAAAAGATGATCCTAAGTGTTCAGAAATAATAGGCTGCAATGCTCTCAACTCTCTTACAAAAGAAGGAAAAGAGCTAAGAGGAACTGTGAGGACCAGGAAACTTCACAGAGACAAAATATACGAAACAGTCTCCTGTTTATGAAATTTTCATTAAGGTAAACAGTCTCCCCAATGTACAGTACAACACTAAGATTCTAGACAGTATTTTTAGAAACTTAAAATATTAGCATTTCCAAAACTGCCCTTTTCACAATGGTTGGGGGCGGGGCTTTATCTTTTTAATTTAATTTATTTGGGGGTTTGGGGCCACACCCAGGTTTGCTCAGGGTTTGCTTCTTATGAAAACATAATCCTAGCTTTTACTCTAACAACTTGCATTTTACATGCACGGTGGACATTGAGGAATTTTTGTTTGCTTGTTTCTGTCTTGGGGCCACATGCAGCCATGCCCTGGGCCTAGTCCCGACTCTGCACTTGAAGGTCCTTCTGGTTAGGTACTCCACAATCCAACCAGGCTCCCACAGAAAAAGCTAGTGCTCAGCCCATAGAGCCTGTAATTTTTTAAGGCCTTGTTCTTGAAAAATGATAGAAACATTCACCCTTTTAAACAAATTTCTTGTCCTTCCAGTCTTTACTTGATCACCGGTAAGCAGGACTTCTCAATCCTAACTTCAGCCCAGTTCTCCCTACGAGGTTAGTAGTAATGTGCACTGTGGCTCAATTCTGTAATTTGTCAAAGAATCAATCGAATGCACTGCAGCTGTTTACAATAAAACCAGCTTTGTGGCACAAGGTGATTCAACTGGTAGTTATTCTGGCAAATACGTGCAATCAACTTGACACAGAAGTCAGAAGGGAGTGAGTCTCCTTAGGGGCAGGGCTTGACAATAGTGCATTGGGTCAGGAGTTTGCCTTGCACACAGTTACCAGCTTCAATCCCCAGCACTCCACATGGTCTCAAGCCCTGCCAGGAGTGATCCCTGAGCACAGAGCCAGGAGTGATCCCTGACCACTACTGGATGTGGCCATAAAAAAACTGAAGTCTTTTATACTGCTTCCATCTATGTTGACGTCTATTTTTGTTCTACGAAGCTGGCCAAGTGTGTCGTTTTGAAAGAACATGCAGCTCCAAGTTAATATCATTAATTCTACCAGTCATGCAAACAATCTAAGAGATAAACATTTTTTCAACAATATTTAGACCGCAGAGACCACAACAAGCTAAGCAGCAGCTGTGAGTGCCAAAGGCCACGCTTTCATTCCTAACCCTGCCTGGTCCCCTGCAGAGCAGAGCTAGGAGCAGCCCGTGAGCACCACTGGGTGTCCTCCCCCACAAAAATAGAATTTTCAGCAATGGAGGAATAGTGCAGAGGCTTAAAGCACCTGTCCTGTCACAAGTTCAAATCCTTAATGTCCCGTATACACCGAGCACAGTCCTGGCAGATTACTTGGGCCTGGCAGCTTGCCCAGCTGTGACCCCCAGAGTTGCAAGGTATCTGCAAGCACCACACACAAAAAAGTACAAACCCTGGCAAGCTGAAAGTGAAGACCACAGCCAGGAATTGGGATCCCTGGTGGGCATATGTGTGAGCATTGCCAGGTCACCTGCCTCCAAGGAGCCCACAACCCCACACTGCCTCAACTAAGAGCATGGCCTGGGTGAGCGCCTAGGCAGTCTCCCCCTTCCCCCTCCCCTCAGCTACAGGAGTGCAAACCTCAGTGAGCAGCACTACCTCAGATGCCACTCCAGCGAGCACTATGGTTGTGCTCATACACACAAAATAGGCAATCATCTCAATGGCCACTGAAGGGCCAGAGCCAGAGGCAGCGCACAGGTGAAGGCGAGTGCCTCGCACTTAGCCAACCTGGGTTCTATCCCCCAGTACATCTGGCCCTCAAGCCCTGGCAGGGGTGACCCCTGCACACCACTGGGTGTGGCCCAATTTTCCCCTCCCCAAAGGAAAGAGAATGAGAGAAGGAATGAGAGAAGAAAATAAAAACTTATAAAAGAGAAAGAAAATGTTCTAATTTGTCATTAAACACTGCTGCACACAGTATATGAAATGCTTATCGGCACTAAGGTTAAGAAATATTGACTTCCCTTCAGAATTGGTTTACAGGTCAACACAGGTTAAACATCACCAAGTTTCAAAGTATAGATGCTAAGCTAACACACGAACAGTCCAGGACCCAATCACTCACACACTTCATGCTATCTATTTATTTGTGCACAAATACACTTTCGCACCTCTCCTTCTGATGAACATGACTGAGAAAATACCTTTCTCAATGCTGATTTAGGAGACAAAAATGTCTCGAACTGTTTTAATTGTAGAAGGTCAGAATAATTATGGCTGATTGCCCTCCCCAACCTAAAACACTAATTTTTTAATTGAACTGGCCTGAAATAGACTTTGACAGATAATTTAAAGTATTTAAAGAATGATAAGAAGGCAATAGGATGAGTTCAAATCCATGTTTACACCGCACCTTGGCTAGGAGGCTGACATGTTGGTCGGGCTCTTCCAGTCCTCTTCACAGTGTGGGGCTGGCCAGCCTGCTGCTGTCTCAAGACAACTTTACCTCAACGTGAAATCAGTACAGTTTCAGACCAATTACATGACCTGGAAATAATTTTCTGGGACCCTGTTGCCCCTTCCAGCTAATGTATGTGCCCTTTCTTGCACCATTCTGAAAGATTTTATTTCATAGGGTTGGAGAGATAGTAGAGCAGGCAGGTAATTCGCCTTTCCTATTGCTGATTGGAGTTCCATCCTCAGCATCACATATGGTCCCAAGCCCCACCAGGAGTGACCTCTGAGCATCACCAGGTGTGGCACAAAAACAAAAACAAACAAACAAAAAGAGATTTTATTCCACCCTGCCAAACAAGTAGATCTCTTTCCTCAAGAGATTTTAAAAGACTTTAAAATGATCTTTACTTATTTTGGAAAAAAAAATTATTTTGGTCTTCAGGGCCCCCTAAGCATTGCTTAGGACTGACTCCTGCCCCTGGCACTGAGGAGTTACTCCTGGCAGGCTTGGGGGGGACCTAATGGGATGCTGGTGATTGAACCCAGGACGGCCACATGCAAGGCAAATGCTCTACTGGCTGCACCATCACTCCTGCCCCAATAGCTTTATAACTTCCAAATGAAATAAACCTCTTGGTTAGAATCACTGTATCAGTCACTGTCATCCCATTGCTCATAGATTTGCTCAAGCGGGCACCAGTAACATCTCCATTTGGGGACTTGTTGTTACTGTTTTTTTGGCATATCGAATATGGCACAGGTAGCTTGCCAGACTCTGCTGTGCAGGCAAGATACACTCAGTAGTTTGCCGGGCTCTTTGAGAGGGGCAGAGGAATTGAACCCGGGTGGGCCGCGTGCAAGGCAAACACCCTACTGCTGTGCTACCGCTCCAGCCCCTTGGTTAGAATAAAGGTAGAATATCTAATTTTTTTTAAACTCGTGTTACTAATGTGTCTCCAGGGAACAGTCCATTTATATCTGGGCCTTTTAGGAAGATTTACGTAGTTATCTTCAAATAAATTTTTTTTCCACCAATATGGGGAATAAAGTAAAGGCTAAGGGAAACCTATGAGCTTTAAAGAACAAGTAAAACTGTTTGGGAATCAAAGATTCATATGCAAATATTTATTTCTGAAGTGCCTGAAAACTATTTACTTAAGGAAATACCTCCAGGCTCAACTTTGTTCTAAATCCGTTGAGCAAACCCTTTCTTCCCTGATTGTGTAAAAGTAGATACCAGGGCAAGCACAAGCAGCAACATACTATCTGGATGTTGTTGTTAGTGTTTTGGGGCCTCTTGACTCTGCACTCAGGGCTCACTCCTTACAGAGCTTGGTGGGCCATACGTGGTGCCTTAGATAAATCTCAGGTTGGCTGCATGAGAAGCAGGCACATTACCTGCTGTACTATCTCTCTGGTCCCAAACAACAAATTTTCTTAATTAGATATGAAAGTGGGTTGGACCGATAGCACAGCGGGTAGGGCGTCTGTCTTACATGCAGCCAACCAGGGTTTGATTCCTCCGCCCCTCTCAGAGAGCCCGCAAGCTACCGAGAGTATTCCACCTGCACAGAAGAGCCTGGCAAGCTACCCATAGTATATTCAATATGCCAAAAACAGTAACAAGTCTCACAATGGAGACGTTACTGGTGCGTGCTCAAGCAAATCAATGAACAACGGGACGACAGTGCTACAGATATGAAAGTAAGATGGGTCTTTTTAGTGAAGTTCAGTCCACCAAATCTCTAAACCACCAAATGAGAGTCTTTTTCATCTGGAGCCAAATAAGTCCCACCATGTGTTACTGTCTTGAATAAGTGCACATAAAAGAGTAACAAATGCAGATCTCAAAAACTATTGAGATCATTTTATTTGGAGGGTACTCCCAAGCAGTGCTCAGGATGCTAAAGGGATACCCACTAGTGATGCTCAAAGGACCATGCAATTCTGGGGATCATACTGCCGGTCTCCACATACAATACAAGTGCTCCTACCCTTTGAAAATAGCAGAGGGGGCAGAGAGACAGTACAGGGGGTAAGCCTTGTGCGAGGCCAACCCCATTTCTCTCCCTGGCACCCCATATGATTGCCTGAGCAAAACCATGATGTGATCACTGAGCACAGAGCCAGGAGTAAGTCCTGAGCACCACAGGGTGAGGTCCCAAAACAAACAAAAACAAAACAGCAAGGCAATCTTTTCTAAGACTTGCTTAAGACAAACATTTTCAGGGCTAGAGACAGCTCATGTTTACATACAGGAGGCTCAGGTTCTAGCCAGTGCTTGCACATGCAGTCCCCCAAATGCTACCTAAACACCCATAGCCCTAATACCCCCAATCACCACCTCACCCCCTGCCCTAACCCAGAGCCACTGGCATCCCAAAGCACCAGCAAAAACAATAATAAACAACAGCAGAAAAGGGGTCAGAGAGACAGCTCGACTACTGCACACATGCTTTGCATCCAGGAGGCCTGCTTCAATCCCTGGCACTGCACAGTCCCCCAAGCACTGCCAGGAGCAACCCCAGAATTTGGAGAATGTTCCTAAGAACCACTAAATGCAGCCCCCAGATGAAAAGAAGAGAAAAGAAAATACACCTAGAAGCTGTTAACTAAATTCAGCTACAGACTCTCATCGAAAGGAGAATTCTGGCCAGAGTGGAATATCAGAGGCTATCAGGTAATATCAGGCTGGCTAAAATATTATCTAATCCTGTTTGCAAAAACAAGGAAGTCTCATCCACAGACACTTTTATCTCCTCTGGAGCCATTAGGAGAAGGATCTGCCAGCTAAGGGGTAGTGCCCCTCTCATCCTAAGCTCTTTGTCTTTAAAGTGCCCTCAAATACTACATAGCAACCTCATCTGGCACTCCTTATTTATGCCTCCCTCCACCCCACCCCACTTGTATTTAGGCACCAAAGGCTCAGAATGAATCAGGGACACTGGTTCTGGTGCAGTGTCCCCTTAGGAAGGGTTCTGGTGGCCAGGAATGGGGCTCAGTTGTGACATGTTTGCTGTCCTGAGTATGACGTCCCTATCCCCAGTTCTACAAGGTCTCAGCATTGGTGGGGGTAGTTCCCACATTATTCAAGGCTTATCCCCCTGGTATAGAAAAATAACTCAAGTTTGGGAAATCCAGAAGGCTTTTTCTTCTCTCTTCAAAGTGTTGCAAAGTAGCTTGGAAAGGTTTCAAACAAAATGTCTCTTTGTATAGACATGAATACTCATCGCATAGCAACAATTTGGTATTAAACTATCACAACTTTCTTTAATCTGGGGGGCAAGGCGAAGAAAGTACTCTGAGCTGTAGTGCTGGCTTTGCATGCAAGAGGCCTGGGCTGGGCCCCTGGCACAGATGGTCTCCCAAGTACAGGCAGGAGTGAGGCCTCAGCACAGAGCCAGAAACTGCCCTTGAGCACCAACACGTGCGGCCCAGTTCCCTGCCCCCTCCGCCCCCTTATTAAATAATGAGAGCCTAGGAGATGGTGAAAGATCTAGAAGGTGAGCTTTATTTGCACCTGAGTGCCCCGGGTCTGTCTCCTGGAGGCTGCAGCCTCCAAGCCATCACCAGGTGTACACCTCACCTTCCCCCCCACCCCCCAAATGAAGCAACCTGGCAAAATAAACTACAAAAGGAACTACTAAAAGTTAATGGATTGTGAACTAGTTTACATAATCACACAATAGAACATAAAGATTTTCCTTCCTTGAGATTTGAAATGATCAACTCCCATTTCAACTCCCATTTCAAAGAAATGTATTGAAACGATCAACTCCCATTTCAAAGAAATGTAAGTCCAATGATTTATATCATTTACAATTATTCTCATGAACAAAAGCAACCTACTTTACCACAATCTCGACTCTAGGACATGAAGATTCCTGTTTAATCAATATTTTTTTAAAATGTTATTGTAGTTTAGGGAAAAGTCTGAAGTACAGTTACTTGATCTTCACCACCCAAGTGCCCAAGGTCCCTCACTTCCTGTCCACTTCCTTCTCACCCTCCACTACCTGGAAATCTCAGTTCTGCTATCAAAGGTCAAGGATTTGTCATGGATCAGCCACATTCAAGGCAAGCTCCTGAATCCCTGTACTAGCATTCTAACCCTAAAATTTTATTTATCATTCTAAACCTAAAAATTTTGTTTTTTGAAGATTTTGGTATTTTTGAGGGGCTAGAGCAATAGTATAGCAGGTAGGGCGTTTGCCTTGCACGCGGCCGACCCGGGTTCAATTCACAGCACCCTATATGGTACCCCGAGCACCGCCAGGAGTGATTCCTGAGTGCAGAGCCAGGAGTCAGCTCTGAGCATTGCCGGGTGTGACCCAAAAAGAAAAAAAAAAAGCAGATTTTGTTTTTTGAAATTTTGTCAATATATAAAAAAAAGAAGCTGAAGATGTTACACCTAGCATGGTAAGAATAGAGGTGGGTCCAATGAGTATTCCCAACTCTGATGACTGGTACATAAGTCAACTGATGAAGTTCATTTATAATACTAAAAGAGAGAGAACAAGAGAAGCTAATTCTTTCACACACAACAGGGTGTGACCGTGCTGGTCCCCAGAACTTCAGGGTCTGAGGAGGAGTTGAGCCACTGTCCAGATAGTGGGACATCACTGTGAGTGACCCTCAGATTTCCTGGGCAATTTTTGAGAGTCCCCCTCCCACAAACACACACACATACATACACACAAAATAAATAAGTGGTAAGTATCTTTAAAAGGCAAAGCTACAAATAAAAGGCAAGAATGTTTATCTATTCATAAATAGTTCTTGGAGTAGAAAAATACTGATATCCTAAGAGAAAAATAGACACTATATTTTATTAAAAGGGAATAAAATGGAAGATGACTAATTTCATTGCTATTCAACATTATGTGTAACCAAAGGCATGCCAACTTTGATATTGTAGAACATGTTCACCTATAAAGCTGGCAAGAATTATTTTTTCCTTTTGAGGAATGACTTTTCCTATCAGCAAGAACACATGTATTCTTATTAACTGCAGGGGGAAGCTGCCGAAACATTGCGGAGGGCAAATGGCCAACCACTGTCAAGAGATATTTGAACCATCACTATGCATCAAGGACTCCATCCTAAGCAAATCAAGGCTATGAAGAATTACTTGCTGCACCTGTACATTTAGAGCTGCAACTAGCAATAACCTAAAACTTTGGCTATAAGGAAATGGTTGTGTTGCATCTATAATGAAATATTATATAGCCACTAAAATAAGAACTGTCATGATAGGGATTTTTTTTTATAACTTAGCAGGAAAAGAATCACCATGAAGGAGTATATTTGTATGAATGATATATCTAGAAAAAGTCAATCTAATTAGGTTATATATGTATATAAGTATCAATAAGTAATCTGAATACCTTTAGCTGGTGAATTAACTCTTGCATTTTCTCTGACTACCAAATTCTGAGATATAGCTTTTGGTTTATTTATGTCTTTATTTTGCAGAGCTGAGAAACCAGGGCCTCCAACACACAAGAGATGTGCTTTAGTAGGAAACCACAATGTCTCCTGCTAGGTTTCATCTGGAAAGCATGCATTACTTTTGGGAGCATAGCCATCATGGATAACAGAACAGGATTATTAAGTGGCATACTTTTTAAGTGCCCTAATCTAATAACTGTTGTTTCATTCCAAGAAATACTGAAAGAAATCTAGTTACAATTTTATAAGCCTATGAATTATTCAAATTGTAACCTTGATTCACTGATATATAATTATAGGGTAAAAAACTTCTATGAGCACTGACCTCCACCTTCTGCAGTGATGAGTTTTAAAAGAATAGGTGGGAAAGTCAGTGTGAGATAAATAATACTTTCCAACTAAACTCCACTCCTAAGGTTATTTTTTTTAGTGGGGGCCACACCCAGAGGTGCCAGGGGCCACCAGGCCTACACCCTGAGGTGCTGGGTGCTGATGGAGGGGAAGTATTCCTAAAGTTGTGTTAAGGATAAATAGCTCTAATCATTCCTTTGTGGAACTTTTCATAAGGAATATTGTACTTAGGAAAAAGAATTTTTCTTGCTGGCATGGGGGGTGGGGAGGAGGCAGGAAAGAGGGGGAGGGGGATGGAGCCACCTCGTGGTAGATGATCAGTAGATTTCTCTGTGCTCTAGTGATCCTCTGCGGAGCCAGGAATCTAACTGGGCCCAGCTGCTCAAAGCAAGCGCCTTAACCCTTTTACTTATCTCTCCGACCCCAAGAAAAAGAATTTTTAAAACAGTAAGGAAGAAGCAAACCTTAAGAAACTGCATTTAACACATTGTACCGTACTTTACAAACAGGACATCTTTGTTTCATTTTAAGTTGCCCTCAACATCCCTGAAAAAGACGTTTGTCTACAGAATTACAATTCCAACTACGCAATTTCTTGAAGTTAACCACGCGCTGTACTTAGTGTTTCTAAACTCCTCAAGGAGGTTAGAGGTTCCCAAGGAAAGGAGCGACCCATTTCTTCATGGCCCCCCTCCCCCCTACTCTGTGCCCTCAAAGCGTCCACGCCCACTCCACACCCAGGTCTGACCGCTCAGCGTGAAGACTAAATTCCAATCACAAAAGCTTTCATCACGTAACCCCCACCCACAACCCCCCCCCCTTCGCCTACAACTTTGACGTTATTCAAACAAAACAATTTCCTTTCTTAGCGTGCTGACCACTTATATACTAATTTGTGAATTTTACGCAGGATATATCTAAGATGTCATCTCCCCTACGCTAAATTATTCCCAATAAAAGTTAAAGAGGAAAAAACGTAATAGAAAAATGTACATCTTTGGGGGGGAGGGGGGAGCGGGGCGGGGATGAGACTTTTCAAAGGTAAATAACCACCGAAGTCCGAGCTGGTCACTTGAAGAGCGCACTGCCCAGAGCGGCAGCAGAGTGCCAGCGAGCGCCAGGAACGAAGCCGGGCTCCGAGGACCTTGGGGACTGCAGCAAGTCCGTTAATGCCCCATTTTCCATGCCGATTCGTCCGGCAGAGATTTGGCCCCAGCGACCCGTTCGCGCGGGGAGTAGCCTGGGGTGGCTCCGCCCGGGCGGATCGGACGTCTGGTGGGCGGGTTCCCGCCCGGGGTCCGCGCTGGTCAGTTTGCACAGCCCAGGGCCCCGCCACCCCTTGGGTCCCTTTCAAGGTGACAGCCCCGAGATCCGCAGCGGTCCCCGGCGCGCGGGCTGCGCCGGCCCCACGTGACCCGGCCGTCCCTGCCCCCCACGCGGGCACCCCGAGCCCCTGGAGCACTCCCGCCCCCTGCCTGCCAGCTCCCGGGCTGTCACCTTGGCCGGAGGCGCCCGGCCCGTCCTGTCCCTGCCCCCGGGCCCCTCCGCACTTACCCTCAGCGGCTCCGAGCCGGCCCGAGCCCCGCAGGCGGCGGGCGGACGCGCCCTTTGGACCGTCGGCCGAGACGCTCGGGGCCCACCCCGCGGTGCCCGCGGCGACCTCCGGTCAGTGTCTGCACCTGGGGACCCGCCGGCGGCTGCCGCCCGGGCACCCCGAGGGTGGAGCGAGAGCCCAATCCGGGGAAACTTGTAAATACGCAGGCGGCGCCCCGCCCCGTCCTGCGATGGGGGCGCCGCGCCCCGAGAAAGTTGCCAGCCCCGCGCCACTCACCGTTGGCGCGCTCGTCCCGCGCTCGCGTCCACTGCCGGGCCCGGCGCGCTCCCGGCCAGTCCCCACCGCCACGCCCGCCGCGCCCGCCGCCGCCTGCACCTGTCGCCCGCGCGCACCTGGACCGTCAGGTGGCCCGACCCCAGGGCCGGAGGGCGTGGGGTAGGGGCGAGGGGTGGAGAATCTGCCCCACCAGCCCCCTCCGGCCACCTGGCTGGGGAGCGAGGGCCGGCCTGATGCGGAGGGGGAGGGGTGGCAGGCTCTCCGCCTGGTCTGGAGCCAGCAGCGGCGCGTACTGCCCTGGGCTTCAGGCGTCTAAGTAGTTTCCTAACACTTAAGGGTTCAAGAAGTGAGCGTTCCCGCTGTTGGGTTTGGGGGGTGTGTGGGGTGGGGTGCAGTGGAAAGGTTTCGATCAGATCCCTTCCCTCTAAACAAAGTAAACCCTTGCCCTCTGCTCGTCTGAACACGTTTTACCATTTAGCTATCCATTTAGCTATCCACCAATAGCTATCCATTTCTCACTTCAAGTACTGGATTCTCTCTATGTATCTTTTAAAATACAATCCTTTTCCAACGATGCCCTTCCACCGAGGGGAAATGTAACGTTACTGAGCAATTAAGTGCCAGGCAACCTGAGTCCATTTTAATTAAATGGTTTGGGTTTACTAAAAACCCAAGTAAAGTATTTATGAAAATTAGTTTTTGGATGCTGCATCTGACATTTTCTATACCATCGTTAATGGCTCAGCTAGAAATGTACTGACATTTACATCTGTAAAACCTTTTCATTCCTGTACAATGTTCCATTATTTCATCAAGACCCAGGGGTATACAGGTCACTCATACCTCAACTTTCTAAGAGAGAAAAAGGAAACCCAAAAAGACCAAGCGATTTCCTCACAGGTCATCCAGCTTCGTATGGGGCAAGTGCAAACATAACAGATCCATCTTCTAACTTTTTATTTCTTTATATAAAGACAACTCTCACCTGCTTTTGAAGTCCCTGTTTTAAAAACATGCAAGCAACTCATATATCTATAATTTTAGGAAAAGACATGGAATGATTTTTAAAGAGACTCTGAAAGGAATACACTTTAAAACACTATTGAAAGAGCATCCCTTATGCGAAAGCACCAAAACAAAAATCAAAAACACTGACATTGTTTCTGCAAGTCATGAGGCAATTATGCTAATTAGCAACTGCCTCTTCAGTAAGCAGAATACTCCTGGTGTTAAACATACCATTTAATCTTTATAACCCTCATGTGACCCAGACAATTTGGTCCAACCCCCCCCAGTTCTATTGTGTGGCTTAGTTATAACTATAAATACAGAACCTGTTTTACTTCATTTTTCTATGGGATTGATTGACGAAAAGGAAGGAGGAAAAAAACCCACCCTCCCTAAATAATTAGGAGGAACTTTTGTGGCCAGTGGGGAGTATGAAATTTAGCTTCTAATTGCACCCACATGAAAATATAAGTTACCTTCTAGGGACATCATCAGGGCCCACGTCAAGGCAAGCATGCTTAAAATGGGGCCTGCTGGCTTTTCTTTCCATCTCGGTTCTGGGCATGGTGCCATGTTCTTGATCTCTGAACTCTACTGTTGACCTGTTACAGGCTCCAGGAACAGACTTAAGGGCAAGATTATAACTGCACAGAACTTTGTGCTCTTTGTCCTAATTAAAAAGAAAAAAAAAAAGGAAGAAGACAAAACAAAACAAAAAACATTTTTTAATTAGAGAAGTGCAAGCTAAAACTACACTGGAAAAAGTTTTTTACTATCCTACTGGCAAAATTTGATAGGACTGTGTATTGGCAAAAAATATAAAGCAACAGGCAGTGTCCCAGTGCAAATGTGAATATAGTTAGGCGTATGACTCAAGGCTAAAGTGCATTATCTTGCAGTCAGGAGACCTGGGTTTGAACCCCTGCAGGGGGTGGGAGGAACATATAAAGTAGGATAACTTCCATTAGGTAATTCAAAATTCCAAACAAGGTGATAAGTATACATACCCTTTGAGCAAATAAGTCTATATGTAAGAGTGTTTCTTACACGTTGAGGTTGCAACTCAGTGGTAGAACACCTGCGTTCCCTGTGAGGCCCTGGGTTTAATCCTGGCACCCAAAAAAATCATATATTACAATACACATAAGATATGACAGGTCAATATAAGCTTTTCCATTCAGTATTTTTGGTAGTAATGAAAGATTTGTTGGGGGATGGGGCAAATGTTCATAAATGAAGGACTGATGGAGTCAGAGAGACAACGAAGGGATTAAGCCACTGGCCTTACATGCCACAAGCCCCAGATGCACAGAATCTCCTAAGCACTGTGGGTACCATCCAGTAAAGCCCAAACCCTCCCCACCCAAGTTCAAGCATTGATAAATTATTCTACAACCATAAAATGAAATCCTAGTCTTTTTAAAAAGAATTTAAAATCTCATTGTACTTTTATGAAATGATCTCCAAGATATCTTATGTGCATATTTTAAAGGTAAAACAATGTACTAGTCATGTGCTTTATATAGTCTATTAAGAAGATAAATTATATGCCTGTATATACACACATATTTGTTTTGTATAAGTATAAAATATCTCTGAAAAGATAGCCAGAAATTGACAAGATTCATTTCATCTAATTTGGGCTTTATTGTTTATTGGTTGGCTTGGGACCCATACCTAACAGTGCTCAAAATTCACTCTTACAAGTGGCTGGGATTAAATCCAGACCTCCTGTGTGCAAAGTATGCACTCTATCCCAAGGAGTGATCTTTCTGACCCCTAGTTTCACCTAATTTTATCAGAACATAAAGACTTTAGAAGGAAAAGAACCAGACAGTTCAAAGGCAGAATTTGAAGAGAGCTTCCCCTTGACATGATTTCATATTTGTTCAATTTTAAACATATAAATAATCTACAATCCATCCCAGTATTTTGAAAATATTTTTATTGCTTGAAGTTTTTCCATTAAAGATGACTATGACTCTCTCCCACTAATTTCACATATAAAATAAATGATCATGGGATCAGAGCAATAATACAACCCATAGGGCATTTACCTTGCATGAGGCTGACCCAGGTTTAATCCCTGGCATCCCATATGAACCCCTGAGCACAGCCAGGAGTAATTTTTGAGTGTAGAGATAGGAGTAACTCCTGAAACATCACCGGTGTGGTTCAAAACCCTAACATTAGTTAACTGATTAATTAGTTGAATGACCAGGGCTGGGGATTAATTATCTCAGTGGTAGAGCACTTGCCTTGCACGTGTGAGGCCTTTGGTTTATTACCCATCACCACCCCCACCCCCTTAAAAAAAAAAATACTGAAAAGATAGCTCAATTGGTTGGATGCATGCTTTGTAATTAGTAGACCCAGACTTGTTCACCCACAGTACTAGGAGTGATGCCTAAGCACTGTAGATGTGGTCCCAAACCCAAAAATAATAAAAAACAAACAGGGCAGGGAGATAGCACAAATGTCTGAGCAGAGACCTGGGTTTAATCCCCAGCACAGCACAGTGCCTTAAACAGTACCAGGAGTAACCTCCCAAGTACTGAGCTGGAAGTAAATAGATCTTTAACTACATTTATTTTCTGGTTTCTCTAAAAATACCAAGATTTTAGTACATAAAATTCTAATATGCTTTGATTGTGGTAAAAATGATGAGTTGGCAAGTTCCTCAGAATTTAGAATTTTTTTAATGTTGACATCTCCTCCCTAGGTACTGCTTCGGACTAACTTTCCCAGAGTCACATTCAATCATAACTGAAGAAAGAACTTTAGGATTACTTCTCGGGGCATGGGGCCCGGGGTGGGGGCTGGGAATGGAACGCAGTTTGCACAGAGAGTAAGTCATTCCATGAATAGTCCTTAGATTTTTTTCCCCAAACTTGATTTTTGGTTTACTAATATTCACTTAACACTGCCACTTTATTAGATGACAAATTTGAACATCTGTAAAAGACAGGCACAACAGATTTCAAAATAAATATGTAGAAGTTTAAAGTAGAATTTGAGGGGCCGGAGCGATAGCACAGCAGATAGGGTGTTTGCCTTGCACGCGGCCGACCCAAGTTCGATCTCCGGCATCCCATATGGTCCCCCGAGCACTGCCAGGAGTAATTCCTGAGTGCAGAGCCAGGAGTAACCCCTGAGCATCGCTGGGTGTGACCCAAAAAGCAAAAAATAAAATAAAATAAAGTAGAATTTGAGGGAAAACTCAACAGGTGAGGGTAAACAACATTGAAAAATGAAACGTAGCACTATGCTTCCTTGTCACCAGTGCCTCAACCAGTTACAGAATTGTCTTTTCCCAAAGGGTCTGATAGTTCCTTAAGGGAAGCAAAGCTACTCTTCACTGTGAATTCAAAGAGAAATGTTTTTCACTAGTGTTTTAGATCAAGGGAACAGAATGGAAAACAAGAGCATATTATTGCTCCTACTATAACATACTTCATATTGCTATTTCTCTTTTCTTTTCTTTTCTTTTTTTTTAATTTTTGGGTTTTTATTTTGTTTGGGGGCCACACCTGACAGTGCTCAGAGCTTACTCCTGGCTGGTTGGCCATGTGCAAGGTAAGCATCATACTATCTCTCTGGCCCTGTATGTTATTATTTTTCATAGTGGCTTTAAAGCAAAAAATGCTAACATATTAATAAAATAAATAACACTCAACTTGGTAATGATAGTCATCCAGTTAGCGGGCAGGTTGATCAAACTTTACAACAGTAAAAGAGCATCTATGTTTAGGCATAGAGATGTGTGTAAATAGCTGTTTCTTCAAAAGCCAAGTTTGCTATGGTAAAATTCTGACATGTTCCCAGAGAGAGACAGATTGGCTTTAGACAATGTCCAGAAATTTTCTGGTCAGTCGAATACTATGATAGAGTTATGAGAGGGGATAATGGCCATGAATTCAGGAATTTGTGGTACTTTTGATGACTTTCCATATCCTGACAGAAAATGTCTAGTACATTCAGTCACAAGGCTTCCTGATCCTGGAATCCCCAGACAGTGAGAGGTACTTAGTTGAATATACAAACATACTGGCTGGCTCAATGATTGCATAGTAGGAAACCAGCTTGGACCTGTGGGCTGTCCCCCCAGCTCTATTTGTATCATTTGGGAGGTTGCAGTGCTTGGATATCACTCCTGGTGGTGTGAAACAGCAATAAGTGATTCTTATTTATTTATAAATACCTCTCAGGTTCCGAAATATCCATCCTTCTTAGTGGACCTTGAAAACTCTAAGTCGATTATCCTTTTAGGGTTCCAGAAGAGTAAATATCAGTGTAGGACTATTCTTGCACAGAAAACTGCACATTTGTAAAGATTATCTAGGAAGATTTTCTTGTTACAAGTTCAGAGTAGTATCAATAATAAGGAAATGGCGCTTCCACTACCAAGAACATCTGAGTAACTCCTCCCACAGAGGAAAACATCCTCAAATTCCTCTTCCACTTATAGACTATAGCAGGAACTATTCTTATAGCAATGATGCCAAAATTATTTTAGCCCAGACACAAACAAGTTGTTCTGTAACTTTGCTTTCCACCTCCTCATATTAGGAAGAAATTAAAAATACATGTATAACAACCACCAATTTGTTATGCACCCACTTTGAGAATGTTTACTTTAAGCGCTTAAATGTCATGACTAAAGAAACCACTAGTCTGCGTAACCCACTCTTGACCATGAATCATTAACTGTGTCATACTCATCTCGATTAGTCTTTGCTCCAATCAGAGGGAGTCTTTTGTTGAAAAGAGGATGTCTTTTCCAATTATTTATTGCTTCATGACAAATATAATCGTGAAGCTGTGGCTTTGAAATATCATACTCTTGATATTATCAGAGCCTACACAGACTTTTCAGATTTGTTTTTAAATTTATATTTCTGGCTTTTATAGACCAACTGTAAGCCCTTAGAGACCTCGGGCCCTGCTAGTTGATTACCTAAAAAGAGTATAGGAAATAAAAGTGCCTTGAGGATTCTATCTTGGGACCTGTCACAGGTACTCCACCCCTAGACCTAGTCTATTTGAGTCTTGGTTCTTTTCCTTTTTTTTTCTTGGCAATTTCTGTCTTGACTTATAGTTCTTGATTCATTCTTACTCAGAGATCCTTCTGACCCCCATGAAAATGGGACAAGAGGGCCAATTGCGTATAATCTATAATTTAAGGGGGAAAGCCATTAAAAATAGAACTTTTCCTCAGCAGTGACCCACCCTGCACTATGTAAACATTACAAATCAGGGCTTGATTAGTTACTGAAAAGTAAGACACTTTTTCCTTTGGTTATGTAGAACATCAAGAAGTTAGGTTGCTAATCCAGGGCTGTAATTTACTACCACCCAAGTTTTATCTATTTTGGATATGTATACTTACAATCTCTTTTTGAGTGCCACAAAATTATAGTTAATCCCCTCTAATTTACAAACGGGTTATCTTCCCTGGAAAACCACTAATTATTATTTGCTGTTTAACTCAAAGCAATTATTTATTTGTCTGCAAACCTTAAATAAGAGGATAAATCTACAAACGGCAAAAACATATTAGGGTCCAAAAATGACTAAGCGACTTTAAAGCATTTACCTAGCGAGTGTGAGTTCAAACCACAGCGTCCCATCCTACCCCAAATGGGCTGATCCCCTCCTGACTGTTCTGCTCTTAGAGATCCTCAACAAGCAGGGCCAGGAAGATGACTCAGTGGCTGAGAAAGCACCCAGGGTGAGGTCCTGGACTTAATGCCCAGGGCCATAGATAGCCTCCAAGTGCATCCTGACCTCCCTTGGTCAGGGATCCCCAAAGGGGGAAAAATTCTATCATCTCAACATCATGAATATGGATTGGAGCTAAAAGACTTTGCTTTAACACCTAGGTGTATCTTAATTGATTTGACCCTCTACACCTCAGTGTTGGTGTGGACTACATAGTGGTATGATTAAGCCACCCTACTGGCTATTTGTTACCATTTTTTTCATTACTTAGTATTGGGGGGGTGAGAGGGAATACATCCAACTATGCTCAGGGATCACTCCTGGCTCTGTGCCCAAGAGTAACTCCTGGCCGGTTTAGGGAGACCATGTGGGGCATCTGGAATGGAACCTGGGTCAGCTACAACCAGGTAAGTGCCTTACCCACTGTACTCTCTAGCCCCAGCAGTGTTTGGAGGCTTCAGGACCACACCCGATGATGCTAGATGATGCTTGGGGTAGTCATCCATGAGGTGCCTATAATTGAAGCAGTGTGAGAGGCATGCAAACCATATGACTTAACCCCTGTACTCTCTCTCTGATCTCTCAATATCGTTCATAAAATTAGTCCTTTCCATTTGGTTGTCATGAGGACAAAATTTTAACGTAGTATTACTTGTGATTCACTCATATTGGAATTCATCATCATCATCATCATCTCATTGATTATCGATTTCCTCAAGCGGTCTCAGTAACGTCTCCATTTGTCCTAGCCTTGAGATTTTAGAAGCCTCTCTTTCCTCATCATTCCCAATGGTGCTGCATTGGAGGCTCTTTCAGGGCCAGAAGAAAATGAGACCCAGCTTGTTACTGGTTTTGGCATATCGAATACACCACAGGGAGCTTGCCAGGTTCTCCCATATTGGAATTACTGATATCATCTATTTCCCCTACTATTGTTCTAGGAATTGTTTCAGGACTCATCTGCCTGAAACATTCCCTCCTGCCTACCCAGGTCTGGCATTCCCCCCCAACTTCGGGCTTTCAGATAACACCTGACCTCCTGTTGCAGTGAGTGGACCAGTGACTTCTCACTCAAATTCCCTCACTTGTGCAATTCTGCCTATAAAAAACTTAAGTATGCATTTCCAATATTTATTTCTAATGTATATGTATGTGCGAATATATACATATAAATATATGTATACCAGAGTACTGATACATTAGGTATGAAATAGACTATCCACAAAAATAAAAGAGAATAAAATTTAAACACAGAAACATAGATAGCTAGATAGTGGCTTATATTTTCTTCCCATACTCCACCAGGTGCCCTTTGATGCCAAAAAACCACAATTTCCATTTTTCTCTTAATGATCTTCATTGGGGCTGGAGCGATAGGACAGCGGTTGATCATTCGCCTTTCACTCGGCCGACCAGAGTTCAATTCCTCCGCCCCTCTCGGAGAGCCCGGCAAGCTACCGAGAGTATCGAACCCACGCAGCAGAGCCTGACAAGCTACCTGTTCGTATTGGATATGCCAAAAACAGTAACAATAAGTCTCTCAATGAGAGATGTTACTGGTGCCTGCTTGAACAAATCGATGAGCAACGGGATGACAGTGACAGTGACAGTGATCTTCATTGAAGAAGACTTTTCTATTGCTGAATCTTTGAAGGAAAAATAAATGGTACCTTCAGTGTAAATACCCAAAGTTAACTTATTTTAACAGTCTTTGGCATTTAAGTCAACCAGTTGGTTTCCATTACAATGCACATACTTAATTTTTTTTAATTTTGCAATTGGGACCACATCTGGAGTCCTGTGGTACAAGAGATCAAACTTAGAGTCTCTTGCATGCTGAGATATATAACTTAATGTTAAACATGATAACATTGAGTTAGATCCCTGGATCTAAAATGTATTTACTCGGGACCAATGTGACAGCACAACAAGAAAGGTGCTTGCCTTTCATGCAGCCAACCTAGGCTCAATTCCTGTCACCCCATATGGTCCCTCAAGCCTGCTAGGAATGATTCCTGAGCACAGAGCCAAGAGTACAGCTGGGTGTGGCCTCCTCAAACAAACAAAAAAGCTGAGATGCATTCAATATGCATTGCATACTTTGTATGCATACTTTAAAATATGCAGCACATACTTTAAATGCATTGAAGGGCCAGAGAGATAATATAGGGATTAAGGTGCCTGCAATGCATCCTTATGATCCTGATTCAAAAGTACCCAGAGTATTACCCAGAATATTGCCAGTATACACCCCTGAATAGAGCCAAGAATATTCCCTGAGAACTGCCAGGTAGTTCACCGCCCACCCCCTTCCCAATACTCAGTGATCTGGTTGAAATTTTTGCATCAGAAAGATAAGGGTAGTTTTTGGGTTTGCTTTTAGGCCACACTTGGTGATCCTCAGGGCTTACATCTAGCACTACATCCAGGGATCTTTCCTGGTGGTTTTTGAGGGACCATATGGGGTGCCAGGGATTAATCCTGGCTCAGCCTCATGCATGGGAAATGCCCGATTCATTCTACTCACTAGATTACCTCTCTGGCCCCAGGGCTGGTTTGTTTTTGTATATCTGATGTGGTTGGGGTGTTTTGCGTTTGTTTGGGGGGGTGTTGCTGTTGTTTTCCCATTTTCAGATACCCCTTGACAATTCAATTCCCAGTGGATACTGACTGAATGTCCTACAAATTTAACTTCATTCTGTCGTTATCTACTGGAAATAGCATCAGATCAAACAGGTCAAGTTTGATGCAAGGCAAGTGCTCAGTCTCCCCAAAACGGTCTCCACTTCAATGCCAATCACACATCCAAGTTATAACCTGTGCTTCTAACCAGTTGGTAATAAACTGGAAATTCCCATGACTCCCTCCTCCCAGTCAGTTAATTTGCAACAGTGACTCAGAGAACTCAGAGAACGATCCCAGTTTATTGTAAAGAATGTGGAAGAACATCCAGATTAAAGGTACAAAGAGCAAGGTCCTGAAGGGACCAGAAAACAGGAGGGGAACTGAGATATGCCACCCAGGATGCATCTAAATCTATCTAGTTCTCCAGGCACCTTAGACCACTCGGCCATCCTGACAACGCTAGCACAGTGGGTAGGGCGTTTGCCTTGCACGAGGCCAACCTGGATTTGATTCCTCGCCCCTCTCAGAGAGCCCAGAAATCTACCGAGAGTATCCCGCCCGCATGGCAGAGCCTGGCAAGCTACCCGTGGCGTATTTGATATGCCAAAAACAGTAGCAATAAGTCTCACAATGGAGACATTACTGGTGCCCGCTCGAGCAAATTGATGAACAACCAGTGCTACAGTGCTACAGTGCTACAGGAGTTGAAGAGCCTAATCTGTAAGCACTCTTCTCTATCCAGAAGGTGGAGGGCGGGGGAGGGAGGGAGACTGAAAGTCCCAAGCCTCTAATCAGTTGGCCTTTGGGTCAGCAGCTCCATCTAAAGACTATCAGGGCACCCTAAGTCATCATTAGCGCAAGCGCATGTGTGCTTCACAGGGGATTCTCAGAAACACCAAAAGACACTCACACCCTTCAGTGATCACAGGGTTTTAAGGCTCAGTATCAGAAGCAGGCCAAAGACCAACTCTGTTTCTTAAAATGCTGCACCTTTCATTATAAAATTCAGCACAAGATTGAGAACGTGTTTAGTGCCCTAGCACGTGCCTTGCAAGTACGAGATCCTGGATTCAATCCCTGACACCACACATGCTTAATGATGTCAACAACAACAATAATAAATATAAACAGACTCAGATGCCACATAAAGACAATTCAAAAGTTACTACATTAAACATCCTTTAGAGCGTTACCTCAGTCCAGAAAAGGAAGATTGTCAAGTATCCAAGTGAGTCATGATCCCTTTGGATAATGGCCCTAAGAGATAATATTTTGTGGAGTTGGAGTTGTGGCTCAGGGGATATGGAATATTCCTCAAATGAGCAAGGCCCTATGTTCAATCCTCTAAGCACTGATGGGTATATCCCTCCCCACCAAAGAACTGTTTTCTATTAATCACTTTCTTAAGTGATTTTTCTTTATAGGCTTTTCTTTATAGTTTTACTATCAGGCATTCACTTCTAAACATTGTACTTTCATCTCTTTTGTGGGGAGTGTCCAGGGTTACATCTGGCAGTGTTCAGAGATGATTCTTGGCTCTTTGCTCAGGAATCTTCCCAGCATTGCTCTGGGGACCATGTACAGTGCCAGAGATCAAATTGGGTTTGGCCACATACAAGGCAAGTATCTTAATACTTGTACTATAACTCTATGACCCTGTTTATTTATTTTGGTTTGGGGGCCATATTTAGCAGTGCACAGGATTTAGTCCTGGCTTGGGTACTCAGAGATTTCCCTGCCCCCCAGCAGTGCTCAGGGTAACATACATGGTGCTGTGGATCAAACCCATGTTAACTGAGTTTAAGGCAAGCACCTTACCTACAGTACTCTCTGTCCTCTTCTTTTTAAGTATTAATTTTAATTGACAGGGTTGGAGATATAGGGCTTTTACCTTGCATGTGGCCAACCCGGGTTTGATACCCAGCATCCCATATGGTCCCCTGAGCACCGCCAGGAGTAATTCCTGAGTGCATGAGCCAGGAGAAACTCCTGAGCATCACTGGGTGTGACCCAAAGAGAAAAAAAAATCTTAGAAATTAATTTTAATTGACAATGCTACAATGCTATTTTAATCTACATGATCTCTCTCTCTCTCCACTTCCCACCACCCCTACCACATTCTCTTTCAGTATACAACTTGCATTTGTTGAAGCAATAGGATCATTTGAACTATAGGGTTTCTCAGTGTCTAGATTTTGCTGATTACATGCTCTTCCTTAGTTCTAATTCAAGGTGTAAGACCTACAAACTTGATCAGATTCAGCTTTGCTATTGGTGGAGCAGAAGTACCTTGCAGTAGTATTGTATTCTTTATGCAGTAGACATAAGCATCAGTGGCTCTAGCTGTTGTCTGATAAGCTCACATTTGGGGATGTTGGCAGCCACTGATGCTTAATTCACTGAGGTTCGTTGATATTCACTAATTCACTACAGCTTGCACAATACTGGTACAGTAAGTCCCTGTTTAATGTCCTGAATAGATTCTCCTAGTAACTGTAACTGATGTAAAACAAAAGCAGGTCCTTCAATAATTGAGTTTGTTTTAACTGTGTCCTGAGACCGTGCTGTTTTTTTCATCTACATTAAACTGAAATGCCATTGAAATGAACTGTTTGTAGTATAACTTTTTAATAAGCAGTTTAAAATATATGTGTATATATATTTTTGAGTTTCATGAAAGTGCCCACATTGATGATGCTCTTTAAGTTTTTGTTTTTCATATTACTCTGGTCCTTGTGATATAGTGCACTCAGATCCTTGTCTTTGGGCAAAGAATCTAAGACAAGACGGCCAAATTCAGTAGAAACTTTATTTGAGGTAAGGAAGGAAAGTTCGGGGAGGCTGGGGTATGGGTTCTCCTTAAGTAAGATGTCAGGGAAAGACAGAAGACTGTCTTTTTAATTTTGTCTTATTTTGAGGTCACGTCCCATGTTGCTCAGGGATTTCTCCTGGGTTTGTGCTCAGGGATTACTCCTGGCAGTATCCAGGGGACCATATGCAGTGCTGGGGACTAACCTAGAATTAGCCACATACAAGGCAAGTGTCTAAACCCTCTACTACCTCCAGGGCCCTGTATTTTAACTGAGGACATGGGTGAGCATTCTGCATTGGGGAAAAGACAGAGTCTGGGGGACAGCAGGATGTCTCAGAGAACTGCTTTCTGTATATCCTGGGTCTCTAGCCTGGGGTTTCCCCCTAGCCATTCTCTTAATAACCTCACTCTGCCTATTTCCCTCCTGTCCCTGTGCTGCTGTATCACTCCCCCTTTTTAGCAGGGGGCCCCATCTATGTATGGGATTCTGGGTCAGGAAGGACTCTGGCTGTATTATTTGCTTTGCTTTCTTGTTTAGTGATTGACATTAATTATTAGCTACATCCTCTTTGCCTTTATCTAAATTTTGGCTTTTTCTCTCAAGCCATTTAGTTAGTTAGGGACCACACTCAAAGGTTCTCAGGGGTTCCTCTTGGGGTGTTTGTTCAGGGGCTGCTCTCGGTGGCAGGATTGCCCCTGGGAATGCTCTACACAAAGAATGTGGTCAGCTCTGTGCTGATTCCATCTCCTCAAATCCTTTTAATATTTTCCTTTCTGTTCATTTTTTTCTTTTTATCATTCCCTTCTATTTTTCTTAAGGAATCTCCTTTGTCTGTAATTATTCTTGGGGCATCTTGTGTAGCTTTTGTTTCTGAATTGATTTTGTTTCTGCTTCTAACATTCTCCTGAGTTCTAGGTCCTCAGTTCTGAGGTCTTTTGTTTCTCATTTTTATTGTTCTCTCCTATCTTGTAGAATCAGGGTTTTTTTATTTTGCTAAAATTAATTTTAAATCTTTCTTCTGATTTAAACATTGCTTATGGTATGATGCTAACACCAGCTGTGCAGAAAAGACTCGGGAGAGCTGCTCATAGCAGTACACACTGGAGGTTCCAGGGTCTGGAGGCTCCAGGCAGCCAATACTGCCTCCTCAAACACATTCTTCAGGCCTTTCTTTGTGAATGCAGCACACTCAGCAAACAAGACAGCCTTCAGGTCACAGGGTCAGTGCTCGGCACGGCAGCATGGAGCTCATACCTATCAGTGTTCAGGGACCACCAGAGATAACCACACAAAACAGTGCTGGGGCCATGCAGTACAAGGGACCAACCTAGGTCTACATGTGCCAGATATGACTATCTCCATGGCCCTATCCTCCTCCCTCAAACACCGCCCCCCCCACACACACCTCTTTTTTCCCTTTGCTTCTCTTCTTTCCTTCCTTCCTTCCTTCCTTCCTTCCTTCCTTCCTTCCTTCCTTCCTTCCTTCCTTCCTTCCTTCCTTCCTTCCTTCCTTTTTCTTTTCTTTCTCTTTCTTTCTTTCTTTCTTTCTTTCTTTCTTTCTTTCTTTCTTTCTTTCTTTCTTTCTTTCTTTCTTTCTTTCTTTCTTTCTTTCTTTCTTTCTTCTCTCCTTTCCCTATCTCTTTCTTTCTTTCTCTCTCTCTCTTTCTTTCTTTCTTTCTTTCTTTTTCTTTCTTTCTTTCTTTCTTTCTTTCTTTCTTTCTTTCTTTCTTTCTTTCTTTCTTTCTTTCTTTCTTTCTTTCTTTCTTTCTTTCTTTCTTTCTTTCTTTCTTTCTTTCTTTCTTTCTTTCTTTCTTTCTTTCTTTCTTTCTTTCTTTCTTTCTTACTTCTCTTGGTTTGGGGACACACCTGACTTCTCCTGACTCAGGGTCATTCCTGGTGGGGCTCTAGGGACCCTGCAGTACCAGTGATTGAGCCTGGAGCTCCAAAATGCAGAGCGTGTCCTCCAGCTCATGAGCTATCTCCTCGGCCCTGTACCTGCCTTTGTAAGCTTAAAATTAGCCTCCAGGATTGTTTTCCAACTTTAAACTTTCTGCCTATATTTGTCTTATATTTTGCGTAGGCAGCAAACAGATTTTGTTTATTTATTTATTTATTCTACCACTCTATGTCTTTTAATTGATGAACAAACACCAATTATCATTTAAGAACATTATTCGAATATGTTTATTATCTCTTGGCAAGGGGGTTAGGTATTTCCTTATTTGATACTTTCTTCTGTCCTTTAATGTCATCATTTTGTATCATGTTTAAGCTCCTCTAATCTGCTTTTCTTCTATATATTTTGCTTTAAGATTGCCCTGAGGGTCTATAAAGTTCTGTATTTTGGCCTACCGGGTAAGTAACTCTGACCCTGACTTTAGTGGCCATATTTTTTCCCCTCTCTTAAAGATAAGCTTTTTTCCTCTGCCATTGCCATTGTATCATTTTGGTATCTTGCTACTAATAGGTAATACTGCCTATCATTTTATAGGAGATCCTTTAATATTTTATCAACTTGGTGGTAATAAACTACTTTAATTTTTAATCTGTAAAATTATTTTTGATTGTTTGGGGGCATCTGACAGTGCTCAGGAGCTCCACCCAGCTCTGTGTTCAGGGTCACCTTATCAGGGTTCAGGGGAACATACAGTGCTGGGGGTCCAAGCCAGGCCTTCCGCATGCAAAATATGCACTCAGTCTATTATTTCTCTGGCTCTTTTGTAAAAATTTTTTTTTTTGTTTTTTTTTTGGGTCACACCCGGCGATGCACAGGGGTTACTCCTGGCTCTTCATTCAGGAATTACCCCTGGCGGTGCTCAGGGGACCATATGGGATGCTGGGATTAGAACCGGGGTCGGCCGCGTGCAAGGCAAATGCCCTACCCCCTGTGCTATCACTCCAGCCCCCCCCTTTTTTTTTTGGTTTTCTTTTGTAAAAATTTTTTATTCTTCCTTCTTTCTAATTTATACTGTGGTAGGTTAGGGTGTTCTTGGTTGATATTTCTTTTCCTTCAAATTTTTGAATATTTCATGCTATTGCAACAATCCTGTTTGTTTTCTGTTTAAAAAAAATAAAAATAATAAACCCAAGAGGAATAATAAGGAGAGGGCTGGACCTCAAGCCTATTGGTTAGGTGAAGCACATGTTCGTATCGAAACCGCAGTGCCCCAATACCCTATGTATGAAGTCCAAACACAACAATCACATTTTAAAACTTGCCTGTGAAGGAGGCGGCTCTAGGATGGGAGGGAATCTGGGAATACTGGTAACGGGAAGCTGAGACTGGTGGTGGGATTGGTGTTGGAACATTGTATGCCTGAAACTCAGCTAAGAACTATGTAAATCACAGTGCCTTAATATCCAATAATTTTTTATTTTTAAGTATATGGATTATCTTTCCCCCCCCTCCCAAATTGTGCTCAGAAGGCCCAGGACCACCATCAGTGGTTAAGTGCAAGGTCTGAGAATGCAGTGCTGCCCAAGGCTGTGCTGGATCCAGCGATGGGCTTAAGGGACCATGTTCTAGGAAGCAAACATGGATTGGGTTCTAGGCTTGCACTCAAGCCTTTGTCCTACCTCCTCGAGCCCCTACAGATAATCTTATAGAAGTTCCCATGTATATAGCTCACTTTTCTCTCTGTGCTTGTGGTTCTCTGGGTTTTTGTTTGTCTTGGCATCACACCCAATAGTGCTCAGGGCTTACTCCTGGATCTGTGCTCAGAGGTCACTGATGGTGGTGTCCAGGGGACCATAAGCAGTGGCAGAGATTTAGTGGTGGAAAATGTACAGTGGTGGAGGGATGGGTGTTCGGTCATTGTATGACTGAAACTCAATCATAGAAGCTTTGTAACTATCTCATGGTGATACAATAAAAGAAAGAAAGAAAGAAAGAAAGAAAGAAAGAAAGAAAGAAAGAAAGAAAGAAAGAAAGAAAGAAAGAAAGAAAGGAAAGAAAGAGAAAGAAAATGAGAAAGAAAATGAGAACGAAAGAAAGAACGAAAGAAAGAATGAAAGAAAGAATGAAAGAGAGAAAGAAAGAATGAAAGAAAGAATGAAAAAAGAATGAAAGAGAGAGAGAAAGAAAGAAAGAAAGAAAGAAAGGAAGAAAGGAAGAAAGAAAGGAAGAAAGAAAGAAAGAAAGAAAGAAAGAAAGAAAGAAAGAAAGAAAGAAAGAAAGAAAGAAAGAAAGAAAGAAAGAAAGAAAGAAAGAAAGAAAGAAAGAAGCTCTTTCCTCATTATATATCTCACACTGGGCATTTGGTGATGGGATCACACTGAGACAGTGCCAGTGAGGCTGTCAATCCTATACACCTAAGAAGGCAACAAATGTCATCTCTGAAGTTCTATTATAAACTAATGACAAAGCAATATGAAGAGAAATACCATTTTACTTACCTATGCACTTCTTTCTTTGTTTGGGAGCCACACCTGGCAATGCTCAGGGCTTACTCCTGGCTCTGTTCTCAGGGGTCAACCGTGGCAGTGCTCAGGGGACAATATAGGGTGCTAGGAATTGAATCCCTGTTGGCCCACCGCAAGGCTGACATCCTACTATTATACTATTGCGCTGGCCCTTCCACTGAATTTTCTTGTTTAACACTGTTACAAGAGTAGTTTTATACTCTTTTTTTAGGCAAGCTACATAGTCCACTATATTTGAACTTTTCTCTAGATTTTTGTTTCCCTATCTCACTTCTGGCAAATTTCTGCTTCCTCGCTCAGTTTGATCTGACAGAGGAACTACTCTGCTTTGAGGGGCGTGGCTGTTTCCCCTGGCTTGCTGTGTAGGTTTTATAACGGATTGCTAGGCTGCAGGATGTAATCCCGGCCACGGACCCAGGATGCAGCAGTGTCTGCTGCTCTACATACTGACACTCCTGCACCTTTTCAGATGACCAGTAGTCTAGAGCCAACACAGGGTAGAAGGGAAGGAAGCAGCATGTTGGAACGTGCCAGGTTACTGTCAGAACTCACAGCCGACAGTGCTCCTGGCGGAGCTGAGATCTACCAACAGTGGCTGCTGCTTCAGGGAATCTGTTATTCCCTCCCCTGTATGCCAGGCCACACCTGGAGCTTCCGCTGCCCCATCATTCACAGCAGTGCCGACAGGAAAAACAAGCGTGTCGCTGTGGATCTGGACTTCGGCCAGACTGCCAGGTAGTCACGGGAAGACTGGCGGCAGGTGATTTTCAAAGTCTATAGGTACTATCAGTAAAAATGAGAAAAAAGAAGTGGGAACAGGGAGCAGGGTGGGGACAGGAGCTCGTGCTTTACATGCAGGTTCATCCCAGCAAGACATGAACCTGGAGCCCTCCTTGGAGGGATCCCAAGCACCAAGTCAAGAATAGTCTCCTAAGTGTTGCTGGTTGTAGCACCTCCCCTCTCCCCAATATCTTCGTGAAATAAATGGACTTAATGTTTCCAACTCAGGATATATGGTAACAATTTTACTTTTTTGTGAAAATTAAAAAAATATTTTTTGGTGTGTGTGTGTGTGTGTGTGTGTGCGCGCGCGCGCGCGCAGGCGGAGGGCAGGACGGGGGGGGGGGGGGGGGGGGGCGTTGGCGGCGTGCTCCCCGGTGCAGGGGCTTGTTCTCCCCTGTACAGTTCTCAGCAGACCTTGCAGTGCCATGGATTGAGCTTCCATCCTTCAACTGATCTCTCTGGCCCACAAATTCACTGCTTTTTAATGGAGAATTATTCAGTTAGCTCGACTGTTCCCAGGCAGACCTGACCTGTCAGTGTTCCTTGTTGCTTAATTGAATTTTTCCTCATCTTTCATTCTGAAACCACAGGCAACCTGAAACTGGGAGATACTTGAAATAGCATTTTAAAAAACAGTAAAAAGTGTTGATATTTTTTGTTTTGTACCACAGTTAAAAAATTATAAGCCACAAAAAAGAAGTAAATTAAATTTAACTTAAGCCCATGAACCCATTGAAGGTAGAAGTGAATTTATAACATCTGCGTGCATACAGTGAGGCTCTGTGGAGCATGAGAATAGGTTTTATAATAAACCCCCTACTAGTATTTCAGGACAACAGCCATAAACCAAAGACTTAAAAGGTTTCATCATTAGACTAATTGCAATTCACTTGATCCTCCAAGGTAACAAAATCCTTCCATCTACTTTCCCAAGCCATTATTCCCTACATTCAGGATATTGGTTTGTCTATCATTAAATATTCATTCTCTACAGTGCTTTCTTGAAGGCAAACAAAGCATGCACTTTATGCTTGTTATTGATTCTAGGGTTGGCCTCAGGAAAAGCTTTCAGGAGGCTGAGGAGTTTTGAAAGTTACTTGGGCTTGTTCCATGATTAGCAAATAGGTCTGGTCCTTATTTCAGGAAGGATTATTAGAACATAGATCTTTTTTTTTTTACCTACTCTATACTCTCATTATTGATGAAAATCTCAACCAATCTGAAATGTTCCTGAAGTCTATTTACAGGAATATGAAAAGAGAAAGCACATGCTGGGAAGACAACTCCCAGCACTGCATGGTCCCCCGAGTACTCAGAAAGAGCACTCCTGCCCCGCAGCACCCAACAAGACTCATGCCTGAGTATCACTGACTGTTGTCATTGGTAATAAAAATGAAAGGGAAAAAGAGAGAGCCGCGCAGCTTTGCATGCTTTTATCAGAAGTGGTTTTAACAGTTTGGTTTGTATTGGGGGGGGTCACACTTACTTTATTTTAATAAAGAAGACTTCACTGAACAAATAATTCGGGAAACTAGCAATAATAGCATTCAACAAAGTCGAAATAATTTCAAGTGTAGTCACTGGAATTCTAGGTAAAAGCTTCCTCTTCTCTGTTTCAGGCACTACCACTGATTAGGAATCCATTATCTGTCAAGTACATGGAATAAAAAAAAAAAGCATAGTCCAACTAATTTAATTTGTTAATGGCAGAATAACCTGTATCAGACGAGACCTCCAACAGGAAAACAATTATACACTCTAAAAAAAAGATTTAATTTTTTTTGAAGGCTTAGGTTGACTAAAAGCAGGCTTAGAGTGACTAAAAGAGGTTTCTTCTGGTGGATTGGGGAGTCAACCCTCAAAAGAAGGGAACTATACTTACTTAGGCTTTTTTTGGAGGGGGGCAGGGGGTGCTACACTGGCTATGCTCACTGCTTATTCCTGGCTCTGCATTCAGGAATTAACTTCTGTCGGTGTTTCAGGGACCATATGCTGGGGCTCAAACCAGGGTTGCCACACTCAAGGCAAGTGCCCTGCCCACAGTCCCATGGCTCCAGTCCTGAACACGACTCAGTCCATATGGCACAGAGTAGTTAGAGCACATACAGAAAAACAGAATTGACTGTCTGAGCAGTAAAAAGAACAGAATTTAAAGCACATGATACAAAGGATGCATTCATGATCAAAGCCATCAAATCGGGAATAAGAAGAAACTTCCCTCATCTGATAAAGAGGATATGAACATCTTTTTAGCATACTTGATGGCAGGGAAAGAAACTTTTCCTTGGCCCACTTAGATTCAGAGGCTGAACCCCGGGAATTAAACAATTAAACACACACACACATCGCGTGGGGGGGTGGCGGGGAGAGAGAGAGCAAATTTGGGGGTGGATTATTTTGTTTGGGTATCATGCCAGCAGTGCTCAGTGCTCAGGAATTGCTCCCCTGATGCTCAGAGGACCATGATGGACCATGGACTCCCACATGCAGACCGTGTGCTCCATCCCTTTGAACAGGGATTCTTGATAGTGCTTATGGCTACTCCTGCTTTGACTCCACTTCTGGTGGTGATCAGGGGAACATGAAATGTCAGGAATCAATCCAGGGCCTCAAACATGCAAGGCAAGTGCTCTACTACTAGCCCACATCCATGCCCTGATGGTAATGTTTTTATGTGCAGGGAGCATGACAAAGTCAAAGACCAATGAGGTGGTAAAAGAAGGGTTGGCATAGGGTGGGTGCTTTATATCATTTTAAGACAGAATGGTAAGTTGTAGGGAAATAACTAAATAAAGGCAAGAGAGGGCAGGGTCCTAAGTTGAGGGGAAGTAATAGGAAACAAGTGGGTGACTCTTGCTTCAGAGGAGGTTTATTTTAACCAAGGTTGTTTGTGTGGTGCTCGCCAGTTCCAGTTCTGCAGTGAGGCCTCTCCTCATCTAGCTGGGGGAGACAGGAGGAGGAAGCTTAAGCCAGGGCCAGCTTCACAAAGGAACATTCCTGCCCATTTACAAGCAGATAAGTGGAACCAGAAGACTTTCCCTCTGTCTATTTATTCTTTATTTCTTTCAGCTCCAAATAATTCTTGGGTCAAGCAGCATATTTTGGAACCCTTTAGTGGTGAGAGATCAGTCTTCCCCACATGTTGCTGATAAGGCAAAAAATGTGCACTCTCCCTTTACTCCTATTGTTCGTCTGAAATAACTTGATGAGGCAAGAAATGGTATATAGGACAGAACAATCAGAAGGAAAATGATTCCTATTTGCAGGGAATATGATCATGTATGTGGAACATCTTAAGGAATCTACCAAAAAAAACGTAGTAATATGGGGCCGGAACGATAGCACGGGGGGGTGGGGGGGGAGAGATGGGAGGGGCATTCGCCTTGCACGCGGCCAACCCAGGTTCGATCCTCGGCATCCCATATGGTCCCCCGAGCACCACCAGGAGTAATTCCTGAGTGCAAAGCCAGGAGTAACCCCTGAGCATCGCTGGGTGTGACCCCAAAAAGAAAAAAAAAACAGTAGTAATATGTGAGATTAACAAGATTTTAGGATTTAAAATCTAAATAAAGAATCTATGGCATTATACATATTAACAGTAAGAAAAAATTAAAAACTAAACTAATTTTATTAACAGCAGCATTAAAAACAAATATAGGGTGAGAAAGACAGTCCAGAGACACATGCCTTGCAGGCCTGATCCTGGTTCAATCCCCAGCGCCATATGGTCCCCCAAGCTTCACAGGGCATATTCCAGAAAGTTCCCAAACATTGCTGGTTGAATCTGGGTAATTCCTGGCACTGCAGGACCAGAGTGCACCATATTCTCAGGCATTTGCACTGAACAACCAGCTCAGCTGCCTGAGAATTACCAGGAGGGGTCACTGGGTTTCCTGAGTACCACTTAGGAACCCCTCACACACACACAAAATACTTAGGGAAAATTGAACAACAACAAAAAAAAACCCCTAAAATTCTAAAAACTGCAAATACTGATAAGTACAATTATTTAACACCTCAATAAATATAGACTCCATGCTTTACAAGACCCAATATTGTAAACATGTCAATTCTCACATTTAGGTACTCATTGCAGTCCTAACCATGATCACTGCAGATACTGTTGTGGGTTTGGGGCCACACGAAGAGATGTTCAGGCACTAGTACTGCGTCTGTAGTTCCAGGGTGACAAACAACTCAGTCACAAGAAAAGCAAGTGCCTTGCCTCCTGGACTATATCTCCGACTCTGCTGTGACGTTTTGTAAAAGTGACTATTGGATTCTAAACAGTATGGGCAACCACAAAGTCTCTAGAATAACCAAAACATATCAAACTAAAATACAAATTTGTGGGATTTATAATAAATAAAGTTTTATGAAAGTTTATATGATAAGTATATAATAAAGCATTCTATATTACTAGTGACAGAGAAATTCAAAGTAAAGATACAATGAGAAATTGGGGTTGGAGTGATAGCACAGCAGGTAGGGCGTTTGCCTTGCAGGTGGCTAACCCGGGTTCAATTCCCAGCATCCCACATGGTTCCCTGAGCACCACCAGGAGTTATTCCTGAGTGCAAAGCCAGGAGTTAACTCCTGTGCATCACCAGGTGTGACCCCCCAAAAAAATATACAATGAGAAAAAAATCCATTCACTAGAATGGTTAAAATTTAAAAGCACTGAAAACTAAGTAAATATTGTCCAAGATATGGAGGAAATTAATTCCCATGTTGTTGATAGACTATAAAGTGGTATAGCTACATTCAGAAAAGGTTTCCATGTTTTCATAAATATAAGCACACATCTATCTAATGACTAATGAATCCTATTCCTACATATTTACCAAAGAGGAATGAAAACATCTGTAAAAAAAAATTAGGAGCAAGAACATTGCTAGTCACAAAAACCTGAAAACACTCCACATGCTCATTAACAGGTGAACAGATAAACAAATTGTGGAGTACTCAAACAATGGAAAAGAAGGACATACTCAACCTCATGATAAATCTCAGACACTAAGATAAGAGAAGCCGAAGAGATAGTACAGCAGATAGGGTACTTGCCTTGCATGCAAGTACCTAGGTTCAATTGACCTAGGTTCAATTCCCAGCATTCCACATGGTACCCCAAGCCCACCAGGATTGTTTCTGAGCACAAAGCCAGAAGCAACTCCTGAGCACTGTAAAGTGTGCCCCCCACCAAAAAAAATGAGTTGAAGAATGGAGCTTGACACAGAGACATGCTATATAATCCCATTTATATGAAAATCTTGATTGGGTTTTTTTTTATTATTTACTCTTTGTTGGCCAGAGAAACAGTACAGAAGACAAGGTACTTGCTTTTCAACCCAGGTTCAATTCCAGACACTGAATTTGGTCTCCAGAGCATCACCAGGAGTGATCCCTGAGGACAAGCAGGAGTAAGTCTTGAAATCAGTTGAGTGTGACCAAAAAAACAAAACAAAATAAAGAAAAAAAACCTATACTGAAAATCTATAACTCAACAATAAATCTAAGATAACAGAAAGCTCAAAAGTAATTCCCTCTGGCCATAGGGATAGTTAAGATATAGGGAACTTTACATGGTGGAGGAAATGTTCTATATCTTGAGAGAGGTGTGAGTTTAATGGGAGTATGCATCTGTTAAATACATCAAATTGTACTTATGGCCCCCAAATTCACATGTTGATATTCTAAATCCCATGGTATTAGGGCATGGAACCTTTGGGAGTTTATGAGGTTGTGAGGGAGAACAAGACTAGAACACACATAAAAGGGAGCCCAGGGAGCAGCAACAGGTGTGCTCAGGGATTTACCTCACATGGCCCTGATCTGAGTCCCTAGCCCCACCACCTGAGAAAACAACTCCCATCCTCTTTACTCCATGGGAAAGAGAAAACTTTCATGCTGACCTTGGGACTTCTCCATAGCCATGAGAAATAAATTCCTGTTGTTTAAGCTACCCTATCTCGAAGAGCCCGGCAAGCTACCAAGAGTATCCCACACGCACGGCAGAGCCTGGCAAGCTACCCATGGCATATTCAATTTGCCAAAAAGAGTAACAGTAACAGGTATTATTCCGCTGACCCTGAAAGAGTCTCCAATCATTGGGAAAGATGAGTACGGAGAGGCTGCTAAAATCTCAGGGCTGGGATGAATGGAGATGTTACTGGCCCCTGCTGGAGTAAATCGATGAACAATAGGATGACAGTGATACAGTGATACAGTGATAAGTTACCCTATAGAACCTAAACAAATATTGAGTCTAGTAGGTTTGTCATTCTCCATGACTAGGCAATTCCTAACTTACTCTGTGAGCTCTAGACTTTGAGTAAATGGATAAACATATTAAGTATTATAAAAAATGAGTTTTTTAATGTCGGTGAAGGGAGTTAGAAGTGACAGAGGAAGGTTGGAATAAGTGGGTAAAGGCCCACAAAGAAGGAAGGAAGGAAGGAAGGAAGGAAGGAAGGAAGGAAGGAAGGAAGGAAGGAAGGAAGGAAGGAAGGAAGGAAGGAAGGAAGGGATCTCTGTATCCAGTGGTGCTAAACAAGAATTGGAGGAACAAATATTTACTCTGGATTCTTAATCATCTAGATATAGATTTGCAAATTGCAATGAACTGCTATTTGCCTCACCCTAAATTCATATGTTGAAACCCCGCCTCAGTGTAATGGAGGTAGACTCATTAGGCCCTGAGGCACCGCTCACAAGGGCACATTTGCATGCCAGGTCATTGTTTATAGACATGTTTTTTCCCCATTAAATGGAACCTTGAAGACATGTCAATTCCAAAACTGGGATAGAAAATTGCAAGATGAGTCAGGAACATCCTATTGGATGTATAAGGATGGCTCAAAATATGATGAACTCCAATAAAATGAATATAGGTATTGCCTTGTAGTGACTCCCCTGGAGATAAATGAAGCATTACTGGAGATAAATGAAGCATTAATATAATAGTAATAAATGAAAAACCTATAGAATAAAGTTAGAATTTAGGAACCATACTGCATGAAATGAAAGAAATAAGTAAATAAGGAAGGGAAAAGAATATTGCTTTTTGCTATGTCAACTAATAATGCTGAAAAAACAGTCTATGGGATTAGATATGGAATCATTCTATGAAATTAAAAAAACAATGTGCAAGTATGTGAAGGTGTGGGAGTTAGAGAGATTGCACAGGGGTAAGGCACTTACCTTGCACCTAGCTTTATCTCTGGTACCACATATGATCCCTAGAGCACTGTCAGGAGTGATCCCTGAGCACTAAGCCAAGAGTATACCCTGAACACTGCTGCTGAGCCCCCTGCCACATGCCACATAAACACAAAAGAAAAATGTGATGAAGAAAGACTATTTCAGAGTCTCTAAGTTTGTACCACAATGCTTTTATTTATCTTCTTGGGGGAAAAAAAAGAGTAACTTGACAAGTCAAGAAAATTCTAACATCACCCTAACCAGGTGATTAAAATGATCATTAATATTGAAACAAACTATCATTATATATCTCATTTCACACCCTGAAATGCAGTTTTTTTATGCACTTTGAGTAAGGGTTCTTCCAAGTGTGCAGACTTGACCTAAGAAGAAACATCAGAAAAGCCTGCAGTGGGGTACAGTTGGGCTGTTCCCAATGAAACGTGCCAAGATCAGAGCAGAGAAAGACCGAGGAACTGTTTGAGGAAGGGAGTCTATGAAGACATGATATCTAGATGCAATTAGTGTTACTGCATCCCTGAATGGTATCGGGCAGGGTGGGGATACCATTTTTGGGAAAAGTGAAAAAATTTTAATATGAACTTGGAGATAGATATTAGTTTGATAATATTTTTTCAGTGCTGGGGATCAAATCTAGGACCTCACACATGCAAAGCAAAGATAGATCCTACACTGCTGGTCTATGGCACCAGTTCCAATCTTCTGATTTCATTTTAAGAAATCAACAACATTTAATTGCTTTATTTGGAAATTTGTACTATGTTTATGAGAGAGAATATCTATATTCTTGGGATGTGAATATGAGTCTTTGAAGTAAAGGGGCAAAACAGCTCCAACACTTTCAAATGATTTAGAATAACTATGTACGTCTGTGTGTGCATGTGTAGTGCGTGAGGAAGAGGAGAAAGCTCTCACATGGAACAAATGTAATTGATGATATGGTAAAAGTTTACAAATATTTCTTGTTTTATTCTTATAGTAATTCTAAAATTTTACCATTATATAAAAATAAAATATGCAAAAGTGAGCAACTAAAGCTATGTAATTAACTAAATAATTTCATTAATCCCTTAAAAAATTAAATTAAATAAAATAAAAAACCCAGAAGAAAAATATATAAACCTATGTAACTACTCTTGGGAACACATATCCTGATTTCAGAACGGGGAACATAAGACTTTACTAAACAAGCAAGATTTAAAATTCAGGGGCTTATAACAACATGAAGATTGCTTATTGTACTCAGTTTAAGGAAAGAAAACAGGAAAACAGATTTTGAGGGATCAGAGAGATCATATGGCAGGCAGGATGTTCGCCTTGTAAGCAACCAATCTGGGTTGGGTTCCATCCCTGGCATCCCTGTGTGATATCCTGAGCACCCCCAGGAGTGGCTTCTGAGTGTGGTGTCAGAAGTAAACCCTGAATACCACCAGGTGTGCCCTCCTCAAAAATATGAAAATACTTTAACATATGATTACACAGGATTGGGGCCAGAGCAGTAGTACAGCAGGTAGGGCATCTGCCTTGCATGTGGCCAACCCTAGTTCAATTCCCAGCATCCTATATGGTCCCTCAAGCACTACCAGAAGTAATTCCTGGTGTAGATCCAGGAGTGAACCTTGACAATTGATGGGTGTGACACAAAAAGAAAATAAAAATCACACAGGATTTTGCCATTATATATATTACTATAATACCTGTACTCTTTTTTCAGCATTTTTATATACTACAACAATCTCTTTATGCCAGCAAAGGAACATTGAACTTTTTTGTTGCCTTTTGTTTTGGTGCCTGGGATCAAACCTAGAGCCATGTGCTCTGTCATGAGATCATTCCCTGGCCAAGAACATTTAGCTTTGAATTATTTGAAACAATCTTTCTTTTCCTTTGTCTCATCTTAATGCCTCTATTAGTTTGTGTTGCTGTACAAACTGTGTTGTGTAACAAATTGCCACAATGTTAGTGACTTAAAACAATACAATTCAATTCAATCCCCCTCCCTCACTTTCCCCACCCCACCCACAGTCCTGGAGGTCAGAGTCCAAAATATGTTTTAGGAGGGAAACCATCAATATATTCAAGGATTGACCGGCTTGCCTCCATCTGGATTCTACCCTCTCCTGCAGAAGCCGGGAGAATTCAAGATAATCACCATATTGTCAAATCTTTATTTGCAAACTCTCTTTTGCTCATGGGTAACATTCTCAGGTTCCAGAAACTAGAACATGGGCATCTTCCGGTACTGTTTTGTATCTTACTACACCTACTGTTCTAAGTATTCTGGGTCTGTCTTCAGAAAAACTAAGTAAAACATTTATAATTATAATAATGGAGGTCTAGGATTTTAACCTTTTGTTTTTGTTTTGCGACGGGAAGGGACTCTCAAGCAGTGTTTAAGGGGCCACTTCTGGTGATATTTGGCCAATGAGGATTATAGTTCAATGTTAGGGCCCAAGGATGCAAGGCTCTGCTGACCCAGCAATGCTGGACACCTCCAGGACTATACCCAACAGTTCCTGCGGCCCATGTGGTGCCAGGATTCAAACTCAGGTCCTGGCACATGCAGAGTATCTACCTCTGACCCCACAGCTACCTCCCTAGTCCTATGCTGTTTTTCTTAATATGAATGGATAATACTTTATTTTGTATCAATTAGAATCCTTGGGGGGGGGGCGAGGGTGTGGGTGGGAGTTTGGCACACCCAATGGTGCTCAGGGCTTATTCTTGGCTCCATGATCAGAGAACTATATGAGGAGTCGAGAATTGGCTGCACACAAGTTAAATATCCTACCCACTGTGTTATCATTCCAGCCCCTCAATTAGAATCTTTAAGAAGAATGCCAGAGTTAAAGGTATAATTATCAATTTCATTATAGTGTAAGTATTTTTTTAAAATTTCACATCAATTAGAATCTTTAAAAAGAACGTCAAAGCTAAAGATACAAGTATCGCTATGATAATAGCCTGAGGTTTTTTAATTAGTTTTCATTATACCCAAGAAAGATTTAGATAAGGAACACTTTATTATAAAAATAAACAAGAGTCCTGCTCAGAAGATAGCATACCTATTCTAATTACCTATTCATTTGTTGGATACTGACTCAGAGCCAAGCACTGCAGATGTTAGTCAGCAGAGAAGGGTCTCTTTCTCTCTACCCTCTTGCTCCCTTATTGTGGGTTGTCCTCCTCAAGATGGTAACCACATTGCTCAGCTTAAAACACGATGCTCTCACTCCCCACTGAGAGACAGGACTACATTCCCCTTCCTTGAATCCAAGCAGGTCTGTGACTACAGCAATTTTGATGACTTCTGAGGTTCAGTCATAAAGTCAATATGGTTTCAGCCAAGTTCTTCTAAGATGATCACTCTTTGAATCCCACCCCCGCATAGTAAAGAAACTCAGGTCACATGAAGAGGCTAATGGGTTCAAATATGGTGGCACTCCAGTCAAAAGTTCAACATTACATGCTCCCGAGTCTGTGGCTGTCGTTAGCATGTGTCTTGTATATGTGAGGTCCTGGGTTTGATCCTGGCACTGCCCCACATCACCATGTGCCTTCCAGCAGTAGCACCACCACCACCACAAAAAAAGTACCACATTACTGTCTGGATAAATGACTAAGGAAATATTAAATAATTACTGGAGGGCACAGAAGACCAGTGCAGTGGCTAAGGATACCTGCCTTGCAAGTATATGGTCATAAGTTCAAATTCCTGGAACCCCATGTGTGAGATACTGGCAATTCTGTTGATCGTGATCTCCAGCACTGCAAGTGATTTTTGGCTACACCACAGTCTGGTGTGGTGAATATCACAAAGGACTGAAGAGAAAATACAAGGATTAAAGCCTTGCACACAGCCAACCTTAGGTCAAGGTCCAGGGGACCCTGCTTGGTCCCCAAGCTCTGCGAGAGGCAACCCCTTAGCATAGACTCAGGAGCAGTCTAATGGTGCCATCCCAGTGAGCACCCAACACTACTAATGGTGCCATCCCAGTGAGCACAGTAATTAAGATGTGAGTACCAAGGCCATGTATCATGACCTCTGGTGAACATATGTGTGAGCAATGCCGGCAAGCACCATAGCCACAAAGTGAGTGTTTTATGAGTGCAGCTCCCGGCGAGTATGTGTGTAAGTTAGAAGTGTGCAAACTTCGACAAGTGCCATAACCAATTATGTGAGCTCAGAGTCAGATGTGTGAGCATCTATCTCCCTATTGCCCCATTTTTTTACATCAGTGAGAACAAAGGGAAGGGAAAGGAGAACATGAAAATTAATAAAATTCTAAATTAATTACTCTCTTCTTTCAGTCAAATCACCCAAACCATGAAAATGTTAGAAAACTGTGTAGTGATTTTGTACCAGTAATCCTCAGGATGACTTGCTATACAGCAATAGATAACTCAGATCTCAGTACTCACTCTACTGTCATGCCATTCCATTTTTAAGCCTGAAATCTGGGAGTTACTCCTCATGGCTTCAGTAGACAAATCCAACCAAGCACTATGTGTCAACCATTTCTTCTCACCAAACTTCTGGTTTTTAATTCTTCTTTTCATTTCCCTTGGCACGATGTCAATTCAACAGAAGTCAATTATTAACTGGTCTCAGATCTCCTGCATCTCTGGTCCCTACCAAGTTTTTGCATCAGAATACAAACCTGACCACACCAGTGTCCTACTGCTAACATCAGATACTTCTCAGTGCTCCCAGAGAAGACCAAATCTGAAGCACCATCCACAGGCTATGTACATTTAGGTGCCTGGCTTCGAACCAGTTGTTTTCCCCTCACCATCTTACATTGTGTCCTGGGCACAAAGGCCTCTGTCACTTACTTTCTTGATGCTTTCCTCTTCAGGTCTCACTGATCTGGAATGTACTTCCAGATCCTAATCCTGTAACATGCTGCACTTGATCTTAGCCAAAAGGCCAAGAGGCAATTTTCCGGGAATGTTCTGACCTCCTTTTCTTGGTTATTATTTGACTCTTTGAGCTCAGCTTAGTAGGCCCCTTTCCCAGAAAAGTCGGCCTTCATCCCCTAGCCTCAGTCCAAGTCATCTGCTTTCTATTTTCCCCCCATACCGTTTGACTGAAACAAAACAGAAAAGGTGACAGGTACAAAAATCAATGGGATTTTATATATTTTTTCATTTCCACAGCCACTAAACAAAATGGTTGTCAGGAGCTAGGGTTTTTTTTGTATTAAGGATAAAAAATCTTTTTTTTTTAATTGCTTTTTGGGTTACACTGACTATTCACAAGGATTACTCAGGAATTAGTCCTGATGGTGCTCAGGGGACCATATGGGATGCTGGGAATTGAACCCATTTAGGCCGTGTACAAAGCAAATGCCCACCCACTGTGCTATCGCTCCAACCCTCGGCAGAATCTCCTGCCCCCTCGCCAGGTTGTCTTCACCGGGCCCCCCTCTCAGGGGGGCGGGTTTAGTTTCCCTCCCCATCCCAAGTGGAGCCCTGGCAGTAGAAAACCTCTGGAACCCAGCTGCAGCCATGCTCAAGGCCACTCTCCACACGCTTGGATGAGCCTCACTCATGAAGGAACCATCAGAGGAACCCAGGTATGCAGGATCCATGGCTGAGATTTCCAAGCCTGCTCAGATTGGGACTGGGCCTCCTCCACCCAGATCCTCAGTTTTCCAGTAGCTTGGCAGTCACACCCATAAACTGTTCCCAGAGCCATATAATCTCAACAATGGCCAAGATTCAGAGACTATAAAATAAAGCTCCCAAAAAGAGAGCAATGCAGAATCTCAAATGGCAGAGCCTGACAAGCTACCCATGGCGTAGTTGATATGCCAAAACAATAACAATAACAGTCCTCATTCCCCTGACCCTGAATGCTACAGAAATGATTGGAGACATTACTGGCGCCTGCTTGAACAAATCGATGAGCAACGGGATGACAGTGACAGTGATACAGTGAAACATATAAGCACAAAAGTTTGTACCTCATGGTGATTCACTAATAAAAGATTAAATATATGTATATATATGTACACATATATATATATAGGAAAAGGAAAGGAATGGACCACACCCATGGACCCAGAAGCTCTTCAGCCCAGAAAATCTTTGGGAAAAACTGTTTTTGTCAGGAACCTGGAGCTGAAGGTCATATGAGAATGTAAGACTTAGGCAAAGCAATCAGAATTTTGGTTTCATTTTTTATTTTTGCTCCACATAAAGTGGTATACTTAGGGTCTAATTCTGGTTCTGTTCTCAGGGATAAATACTGGCAGTGCTCCCCAGTTTAAACCATTTTCAGTGTCATGGATCAAACCAGGGTCAGTCACAATCAAGGTTTAACCCCAGGATTTTTTCTTTTAGCATAATAGAAAAAACATTCCCCCTTTGTTATTTTCTGGAGAGGCTGCAATAAAAAGTCTGATTCCCCCTTATACAATATTTTTTCTGCTGGACTCACCAACACAGTGTCATGTTTATAAGGGTGACATATATTGAATATTAATTTAGTGACTTTTCCTCACATCACTCTCATTTTTATACAAACTACAACATCAGTGTCTGCTTTGTAGTCACATAAGCCCTAATGTTTGCATAATTAGTAGCAGATTCTAAATAAAATCCCCGGGATAATCAAAGCAATCCAAGGAGAAAAAAAATACATGAGTCTTCTCATTCACCAGTTTTAATTTATATTATAAAGCTGTAGTAATCAAAACCATGTGATACTGGAATAAGAACAGACCTTCAATCAATTAAATAGAATTGAAAGTGCGGAAATAGATCTGCAGGTATATGGACAGTTAATCTTTGACAAAGAAGCAAAAAGTATGAAGTGAAGTAAGGAAATCTTCAACAAATGTGCTAGGAAAACTGGTCAGTCACAAACAAAAAAATACTATACTCAAACTTTTTCTAATACCATGCAAAAAAGTCCAGTCAAGATGGATAAAATACCATGATATAATATCAGAATGCATAAATTATAATGAGAAAAACACGGATTTTGATATTGACTCTAGAGACATCTTTAATGAACCAATGCCAAGCAAAAGAAAACAAAGATAAACAAAGGGGATTACATCAAACTAAGAAACTTGCTCACTACAAAAGAAACAGTGATCAGAATAAACATACATCCCAAAGACCAGGAGAAAATATTTGTTCAGCATGTATCTGACAAAGGGTTGGCATATCTAAGGCACAGGTAGGACTTGTCAAGGAAAATAATAACCAATCCCATTTTTAAAAAATGGGGTGAAGAAAGAGATAAAAAGAAACTTCCTCAAAGAAGAGATACAGATGACCTAGAGGTATATCTATTTGAAAAAAAAAATGCTCTGCATCATCAGAGGAATGTAAATCAAAAACAACAAAAAGAAATCATCTCAGTGGGAAAATTTGAAATAATGGTGGTGGGATGATCTAATAATGTCAGAATTGGTGTTGGAATATTAAGTGTAATAAATTATTGTAAACAACTTCCTTAAAAATTAAAAAATAAATAATAATAATAAAAGATATCACCTCACACCAGTGAGATTGGCACACATACGAAAGATTAAAGACAACCAGTGTTGGCTGATTGGAGAAAAAGGGACCCTCATCTACTGCTGGTGGTAATGTCAACTGGCCAGGCCTTTGTGGAAAACAATATGGACACTTTTAAAAACTAGGAATTGACTTCACACATAACCCAGTGTGCAATTTACAAGTTGTAAATTTACAAGTTGTAAATTGGAATTGGCAATTTACCAATTGCCAATTACACACTGAAGTCAATGGATTGGCACTTTTAACCTCTTGCATTGGGTCAATCACAGAAAATGGGACAAACACATAAGGACTGTCCAAGTTTTAGTGTTGTCTGGGCAGCATGAGTGAGCTCAAGACTGGTCATTTGTTCAATACAATATCGCTCCCCAGCCTGGGTCCCAACATGTGAGTCACTATTTAAGTTGACAGTGACATTAAAGGCAGTACATGAGCATATCAAAATCCAATGGGTACATTAATAGCAAAAGCTAAAATATTTTACATAACCAATCAGCAGGTACCGTTAAGTATAAAGTGGTGCCTATGTTGCCCTCTAATAAAAACCCCAAATTGTTTTATTCGACTCTTTCCTGGGTACACGTTCACTATCCCCAAAGTATTCTGTTCTTGCCTGGGCATACGGTTACTACCTTATTATACTCTAAGAAGACTTAAGTTATTTTACCCAGAGAACTATCCTGACCTTGGGGTTTTTTTATTAGGGGGCAATTTCCCACAATAAAGAAATTCCACTTTGGGTCATTCACCTAAGGGCCCAGAAACTATTTAGAAATGACAGATACCCAAAGGCAACAGAAAGTGGTCTTTAGTAGGAAGCATATACTGTAGGGGGATAGAGAGATAGGACTGGGGGGCACTGGAGCAATAGTGGGGGGAAGCCTACTCTGATGAAGGGTGTGCTGTTGAAATGCTTTATGCGTGAAACCCTGCATTATCAATATTGCAAATCACAGTACTGAAATAAGATTTTTAGAGGGGCTGGAGTGATAGCACAGCGGGTAGGGCATTGCCTTGCACACAGCCAACCAGGGTTCGATTCCCACCATCCTGTATGGTCTCCTGAGCACCTTCAGGAGTAATTCCTGAGTGCAGAACCAGGAGTAATTCCTGAGTATCGCCAGGTGTGACCCAAAAAGAAAAAAGAAAGAAAGAAAGAAAATTTTTAGAATTAATTTTTTTTAAATGGCTGAATTAACATGACTTGAAACTCTTTACCTTTCCAGTTAGCATTTTATTTTATGCTTCCTAGCTTTTCAGTAGAAGTAGCACCTACAGTGAGATGGAAAACAGTTATCCCAGAGAAATCCAGGATAAAGTCTGACACAGTCAATCATAATTTGGATATTTCTTTGGAGTTTCTTTGAAATCTATAGTTCATTTTAAAACCTTGTTTCACAGGGGACATTGGTGGTGGGAAATGTACACTGGTGGAGGGGTGGGTGCTGGATCATTGTGTGACTGAATCCCAATTATGAACAGCTTTGTAATGATCTATCTCACAATATTCAATTAAAATTGAATATCTATCTCAATATATTCAATTAAAATTCTTTTTCAAAAAGTAATGTGGAATTCATGCCCACTTCAATCAGTTTAGTCAGTGACTAAATAGATAGCAGTACTCCTACATTAAAAAAAGAAAACTCATTTCATCTTAAAGAGTTGTTTCATGTTTATCTTGAAACGTGTTTAAATTATATATTTCATACACTATATCTCAGTAGTTACTTAAAACAAATACTTTTTTGTTTTATTGGTTTGGGGCCACACCTAGTGGTGCTTACTCCTCATCCTGTTCTCGGGGCTTACTCCTGGGTTTCTCAGGGGACATATGCAATGTTGGAATCAAAACTGGATTTGAAGCATGTGAGACAAGCACCTTATTTCAAATCTTTTCATTAAAATCAATGGCATTTACCCCTGAGCAAAGAACCAGGAGTAGCTCCTAAGCACCACTGGGTGTGGACCAAACACCAAAAGAAACAAATAAAATCAAAGGCATTTAAGAGGAGAAAAAGTAAAAATGAACAAATGGGATTCCATCACACTAAAAATGTGATACATTTCAGATTTCTCGTTTGTGTTTTTGTTTGTTTTGTTTAGAGGCCACACCCAGCAGTGTTTAGGGCTTACTCCTGCCTCTGTGCTCAGGGATCATTCCTGGCAGGACTCAGGAACTGAACCCAGGATAGCCATGTTAAAGACAAGCATCTTACTCACTGTCCAACCCCTGTGGCCCCCAAAAAGGTTGGACATTTTAAAAGAAGCCATCATTAAAACAACTGCAGGCATGGCTCCGAGGTAAAGCTCATATCTTGCATGTATAAAGCTCTAGGTTCAATCCTGGTACTGGATAGTGGGAAAACAAGGGCCAGAGATGTCCTACATTTATAGACACCTGAAATCTCTGGCCTCACAAAGTAACAAAATGATGTCACATATATCTACTTTATCTTCTAAGAAAAGCTGCCCAGTCTTACTCAGTCTCTCCCGTGTATAGAGAAGGTATGCAGGCTATTACTAAACTGCTTTCTGTTTTCTTTTTTTCATCTTATCAATCAATCTGCTGATGGTGTGATTATGTGTCTAGTCTAGAAAGAATCCAGAGAATGAGATGGTTTCCTTTGTACCCAGACAATTTGACAAGCCAGTCAAGTGACCTATCAAAATATTAAGGTTGTTTGTTTCCTGATATGGCTGACCAGGACAAGATCTGGGCCATCTTATTTGGGTTGAAAGAGGATAGACTGAAAACAATGGCCACTCAACACCTCTATTGCAAACTAGACCCAAAAGGAGAGAGAACAAAAGGGAATACCCTGCAGAAGAAGAGGGGTGGGGTGGCAGGGAGGGGGTGGGTGGTGGGAGGGATATAGAGAACATTGGTGGAAGAGAATGGGCACTGGTGGAGAATAGGTAAATGATCATTGTATAACTGAAATGCAAACACGAAAGTTTGTAAGTTTGTAACTGCACCTCACAGTGCTTCACTAATAAAAAACTTTAAAAAAAAACTTTAAGAAAAAAGATCTGGGTCACCTAAACAGGCTGGCAATAAAGATATAAGAAACTTCTTCTGGGATCAGGGACTAGGCTTGAAGTGATAGAGTACATGTATCAGGTCCTGGGTTCGATCCTCAGCACCTTCTCCCGCCCTGCACAGGAAGTAAAACTGGTTCTGAGCACTGCGGAATAGAGAAAGAAAGTTCTTTTCTTCTCTTAAACTATGACCTGCAGCAATCTGGTAAATAACTTCCTTCTGTGAGCAGAGCTAAAACTTTCCTTTGGAGCCAGGGTTTGGCCACATGTGATGGTATCCAGGGGCTACTCCCAGATTCTTGCTCTGAGATAACTCCCAGCAGTCCTCAGGGAGCTGTGCTGTGGCAGACCACGCTCAGGGTGTGCCATGGCCGGGGGGTCAGCTGCACGCAAAGCAACTGCCTTAATCCTAGTGGTAGGTCTCTGGTTAAAGTCTCCCATATTTCTTTATCTTGCTTTTATGATATGATAAAAAAAACTTTTACGATTTTAATCTTTTAAATTTTTATTGAGACTTACTTTTGGCTACTTTATAGTCTATACTAGACAAATTTACATTTTCACATGAATAATCTATGTTCTGCTACTGAGTGGTGGGGTGGGGGGGCTTATTTGGGTTTTATTGCTTTGTTTGTTTGTTTGTGACCACACCCAGCCTCATGGTGGTCAGGAAATCAAACTTCAGGTCGGCTGCATGCAAGGCTCAACCCACTGTACATCTCTCTGGCCCCATGAGTGGAGGGTTTTATAGATGTCTATTATGTCTACTTGGTTTATAGCATTATTCAAGTTTTATATTTTCTTCGTTTTCTTTTGGTGGGCGCAGGGGACACACCAGGCGATGCTCGGGGGTTACCCCTAGCTCTGTACTCAGGAATTACTCCTGGTGGTGCTCAAAGGATCATATGAGATGCCAGGGATCAAACCCAGGTTGGTCACATGCAAGGCAAGCACCCTGCCCACTGTACTATCACTCCGACCCCCACGTTTTATGTTTTCTTACCAATTGTCTATGTAATTGGTAAAAAACAGTTCTCTTCACTGTTGTATGATAATTTTTCTATTGTTAATTGTTTATTTCCCACATTTATCTGTTGTTGCTTTAGTTATCCAGAGACCTCTGGAGCTTGGTGCACATGTTTATAACCCGCATACTTTTTGATCTAGCAGAGTTTATTGGCTTTACTGCTTGTCATGATGGTTTTCTCATGACCTTTCTGTGCTAATTCTGCAAAGTCTAATTTTTGTTCGATTGATCACTGATGTTTCTATTCACATTAGGTGGCTAATGAATGGGTAAAGATTCTCTTAAATACCTACAAAAAAATTCCTCATAAAAAATAAAAATCCCTTCTAAAAAATAAAGTTATTCTACCCAATAGTACCAGTAGTATAACATATACAAATACCATACATCTGACAAAATCCAATTACGTAAAATTCACAAAACTTAATCCCAAACAATCTGATCAAAAGATGGAAAAGAGGAAAGAGCTGGACAGATACTTCTCCAAAGGAAACTTTTGGATAGGCAGGAGGCATACGAAAACAGGCATGTGTTAAAAATGCTTTTATCCTTTGCTTTGAGGGAAATACAAATAAAAACAATGAGAGTTCCTTACACATGTAGGATTGGTCTATGTTAAAAAATCCACAGGGCAGGAGTGATAGCATAAGACTTTGCATGCGGGTGGCTTGGTATCAATTCCTGGCTCCACTCATCCCCCAAGTACTACAGAAAGTCACCCCTGAGTAGTGGGACCTCAAAAACAAAACAAACCAAAAAAGTTAAAAAATAAAAATAAAAGATCATAGAATAACAAGACAGGGAGATGGAGAAAAAAGAAATCCTTATACATTTTTTCTAAGAAAAAAACTGTTCTTAGCAGTTTTGAAAAAATCTCTATGAAACACTGCATAAAGACTTCTCACAGTACTAAAATTAGATCTACCATATGATCCAGCAATTTTATTTAGTTACCTATCTAAAGAAAACAAAAGCACTAAGTTGAAAAGATACACCAACACCTATGTTGATTAAAACACTATTTATAATAGCTAAGCTAGCAAAACAATTCAAGTATCTAATAACAGGCGATAGGGTAAAGATGTGGTATGTGTGTATAAAAATATAATACTACAATATATTTATATGTAATACTACTAATGTAAGCACTGTAGCACTATCGTCCCCTTGTTCATCGATTTGCTCGAGCGGGCACCAATAATGTCTCTATTGTGAAACTTGGTGTTACTGTTTTTGGCATATCGAATACACCACAGGTAGCTTGCTGGGCTCTGTTGTGCGGGGGGGATACTCTCGGTAGTTTGCTGGGTTCTCCAAGAGGGATGGAGGAATCGAACCTGGGTCGGCTGTGTACAAGGCAAACACCCTACCCGCTGTGCTATAGCTCCAGTCCACTAATGTAAGAAATGGTGAAATCTTATCTTTTGAGGCAACACAGATAGAACTGAAGGAGTTAATACTAAGCAAAGTAAGTCAGATGTAGAATGACAAGTACCAAATAATTACTTGTATGTGAGATATAAAGAAACAAAGCAGGGGAATAGGCAAAACCAAATGAAAACAAACCCTTGAACCAGAAGGGGGGTTATTAAAGAGGAAGGAGGTGGAAAGGGTGGAAGGCACCAGGATGTGACTTGGTGGTAGAGCAAAAAAGAAGATCCTCAATGTATAACACCCTGGGTTGGATCTTTGATACTATAAAAATCAACAACAAAAAAAGATGGAGGTTATCTAATACCTCCATTAGAGAGAATGTACTAGTAAGAGAGAATGGGACTAGTACTTGGATTGTAAGATAGTATGGTAATAAACATTTTGTGAAACTGTATAGTTTTTAAATTTATAGTCTTACAAAACAATGTTACCTTTATTTATTTTTTTTTTCCTTTTTGGTTCACTCCTGGTGATGCTCAGGGGTTACTTCTGGCTTTGCACTCAGGAATCACTCCTGGCGGTGCTCAGGGGTTACTCCTGGCTCTGCACTCAGGAATCACTCCTGGCGGTGCTCAGGGGACCATATGGGATGCTGGGAATCGAACCCGGGTCGGCCGCTTGCAAGGCAAATGCCCTACCTGCTGTGCTATCACTCCAGCTCCCAATGTTACCTTTAAAAATAGCATTCTAAGTATTACTCTTAGGGTTATATAAACCTCAAACTTGTTTGAGTAACTCAGGGATCCATTAAGTGATCAATATGGTTCTTTGTTTTTACTCACATTTGTATGGTTCTTTTATTCAAACTAGACAAATAGCTAATGTTTACAGAGTCCTTTTTATATTCGAGGAATGGGTAGGGAGGATACAAAGAACAATCACATAAACAAACTTTTTCACATCTGAGCCATGATGATAGAGCAGACATTAAGAGAAAACACCTTCAGAAACTAAACTAGAGTTAGTAGTAAGTGGGAAGAGGAACTCACCAATGCCAAAGAACTCAGAAGTATTAAACTCTCTAGGCCTGGAATAACAATATTCACACCTTTTATTTCAGGGAGTGGTTATAAATCTCAGCGAAATGAAATAGGACCTATTAGAAATCAGTAATAACATTATGAAGTAGTTGGGGCACCTCAGTCACATGGTGGCACCCCAAGATACAGGTAGCAAACAAGCTGACAGACTAGCAGAGGAGTAGGATGCTAAGAAGCCAGAGAAGGAAAAAGATACCACAAGGTATAAGACATGGAAAATTGCTTGATGGAATTGGAAGCTTGGTTAAGAAAGATACCTCTGCAAAGGCAGGATATGGCAGGCCTTGAGTTCTGAAAATGAGAATTTAGAATCGCTCCAGTGGATTTTATTTCAAAAAGATAAGGTCCCTAGAATAATTTAGCTCCTATTTGGAGTCAGCTGGGAATGTTTTGGCACAGACCACAGGGCTATTTTAAATATTTCAACTCCTATAAAGAATACTAAAAGAGAATTGAAGAAACCAGATAATTGTTTGCAGAAACCAAAGTGCCGGGACCATACTATTGCTAAAGAAGTAAAGAGGAAAAGTATGGATGCATTTCTTCAGGCAAAAAGTTGACTGGCATTATGCCAGGTGTGGAGATCAGACTAGAAGGAAATTCAAAAAGGAGTTTCAAGAGCCCAAAAGCAAGTGGCCTCCAACATAATTTGAAATAAATTCCAGCATTACTGAATGAATAATACATGGTTGAAATCTTAATCTGAAAACTGAATCCATTATATACGATTCTTGACATTTGTAGAGGGTTGAGCTTTGGGAGAATATAGGGAATATGTAATTTGGTGATGATAATTCTATACATTTATTTTATTTATTTAAATACGTTATCAGAAAATGAAGTAAAATGACATGGTGGTATCTAGTATTAAAATTTCTTTAATGGAAATGGAAATGCAAAAAAAATTTTAAGAAATTTCTATAAGGGAAAACCTGTTTTGCAAAACGTGGAGAGGATCACAAAACTTAATGTTGAAATCAAAATCATCTGAGTGCTGCTAAAGATGAGTATACTTAAGCAGCATGTAGGGTGCCACACTTTATGAAAAAAGAATATGCCTCTTTGTGAATATATGCATAAAATAAGCCTGGAAAGGTAAAACACAACTGTTTGTCTTTATTTGCCCCTAAAAGACAGGATATAATCTTTGCATATCCTTTCATATTTTTTTAAAAAGTTGAATTCTTATTATGTAGTCAAATAGTCAACAGTTGTTGATTTGAGTTGATTATAACCAATCAACTAAAATGGTTACAAACAAAATGATTTTCTGAAATGATTTCTGGATTCCTTAGCATTCAATTTTTTTATAAATAATTTAACTTTGTCCACATGATAAGCTGACATTTCTTCCCCTGCACTTATTCTTGCCAAATTTAGTGTATATTAGTATATCCCCTGGGTACTGTCTGCTTGCTGGTTTGTTCTCTTAATTTGAGGCCCACACTCAGGAGTACTCAGCGCTACTCCTAACTTTCTGCTTGGGGACCAGTTGGTGCCAGAGATCGAACCAGGTCTCATACATGCACAGCAGGTACTCTAGCTCTTTAAGCATCTTCGTGCACCACCTTCCAAGTTGTTATTTTCTAATTTTGTTTTTCAGAGGGTCCTCTCTCAGCAGTGCTCCAAACTGGGCTCCTGCCTCCCTGCCCCTCACCTGGCAACTGTTAAAATCATTACTTGACTGCCTCAGAGTTTCTGACTCACTTGATGTGGGGCAGGGCCTATGAAATTTTGCATTTCAAGCTAGGCTACCCTGCTGCTCTTGCTTGGAAAGCTCAATGAGAAGCCATGGTCCTAGCTGTTACACCTTCAGTGGACCACTGATGCTCCAAAGCAGATATTAATCAGATGTGAGAAATCATCAGACTATAGGAAACATCAACAAAACAGTATGTTTAAAAGGCAGCAACAGGACTTAAATGGAAAACCTCTGGACAAAAAAGCTTCTCAGACAGTTCTGCAGGGTTCCGTGTTTAATTGGCAGACAAGGCTCAGCAATACTTTTTATGAATAAATCAATGGCATATCTGATGCCACTCTGCCAATCAATTAGAATTAGATCTGGCTTAAACCAAGAGTCAACTTTATTTCAATATTAAAGATCTATTTCAATATTCTATTTAAAAACTGGTCTTTACACTGAATTCTGTAGAAGGTATAACCAAACTTTTATGACAAATTTTTTTTAATCCTTATAATTACTTTCTGTTAATTTTTACCCACAATAAGACCCGCCACTATTAGTGAACACTGAACAGTGTACAGTTTTCAAATCAAAACATAGATGTGGGAGGCCAGAGAGATAGTTCAAAGTGCTGGACTGCATTCCTTGCATGTGGAGACCCTGAGCGCTATTGTTGGCACTGCATGGCCCCAGGCACAGTTAAGTGATCCCAGAGCATCAACAGGTGTAGCCTTGGTGACCAACAGTATAGGATCTTAGTACTGAACTGCCAGGGCCTGTGCAGGCCACGTACCACAATAAAGAGCCCCTAGTGGAGTCAGAGCAATAGTCTGGCAAATAGGGTGTTTACCTTGCACATGGCTAACCTGAGTTTGATCCCCAGTACCCTATATGACCCCCTGAGCTTCACAGGGAGAGATTCTCAAGCTCAGAGCCAGGATTAAGCCCTGAGAACCACTAGGTGTGGAGAAAAGAAAGAGAGAGAAAGAAAGAAAGAAAGAAAGAAAGAAAGAAAGAAAGAAAGAAAGAAAGAAAGAAAGAAAGAAAGAAAGAAAGAAAGAAAGAAAGAAAGAAAGAAAGAAAGAAAGAAAGAAAGAAAGAAAGAAAGAAAGAAAGAAAGAAAGAAAGAAAGAAAGAAAGAAAGAAAGAAAGAAAGAAAGAAAGAAAGAAAGAAAGAAAGAAAGAAAAAGAAAGAAAGAGGAAGAGAGAGAGACAGAGAGAGAAAGAGAGATAGAGAGAGAGAAAGAGAGAAAGAAAGAAACAAAGAAACAAAGAGACAGAGAAAGAAAGAGAGAAAGAGAAAGAGAGAGAAAGAGAAAAAGTGAGAGAGAAAGAGGGTGAGAAAGAGAGAGAGGAAGGAAGGAAGAGAGGAAGAGAGAGGGAGGGAAAGAGGAAAGAAAGAAAAAGAGAAAGAAAGAAAGAAAGAAAGAAAGAAAGAAAGAGAGAGAGAGAGAAAGAAAGAAAGAAAGAGAGACAGAGAGAGAGAAAGAAAGAAAGAAAGAAAGAAAGAAAGAAAGAAAGAAAGAAAGAAAGAAAGAAAGAAAGAAAGAAAGAAAGAAAGAAAGAAAGAGAGAAAGAGAGAAAGAGAGGGAGAGAGGGAGAGAGGGAGAGAGGGAGAGAGGGAGGGAAGAAGGAAGGAAGGAAGGAAGAAAGGAAGGAAGGAAGGAAGGAAGGATAAAAGAGAGAGAAAGAGAGAGTGAATGAGAGAAAGAAAGACAGAAAACACCTCCTGGGCCCCAAATACTACCAGGGAGGCCCCCAAATAATAGGTGTATGTTTAAAGACAAGCTTTACTGCTTAGATCATCAAAATTTGTTTTTTTTCCTTAGTGTTGGGTGTAAGTTTGAGGCTACATGCTAATAATAAAACTTTACTCTTTATTGAATGCATACAATGTACTAAGCATTTATCAAAAACTAGGTGATTTATATGTATTCATTCACTGACTCTTCACAATAATCCTATGAGATATTTTTATTATTACCCCCATTTCTGGGCTGGAGCAATAGCACAGCGAGTAGGGCATTTGCCTTGCATGTGGCAGAACCGGGTTCAATTCCTCCGCCTCTCTCAGAGAGCCTGGCAAGCTACCAAGAGTATCCCAGCTGTACGGCAGAGCCTGGCAAGCTACCCGTGGTGTATTCAATATGCCAAAAACAGTAAACAAGTCTCACAATGGAGACATTAAAGAGCAAATTGATGAACAACGGGATGACAGTGCAGTGCTAGGCCCATTTCTAGATGAATAAATGCCATATTATGCTGTTTCACTTAAAATCTAAAATGAGGGGGCCTGATAGATAGTATAGCAGCTGAGGTGCTCATCTTATCTGCCACTGGCCTTTATATGATGAACAGTACTCCCCAAAGTGATCCTGAGCACTGCTGAATATGACCAACTCCCAACCCCTCCTGCCCAGGCCCCAATCAGAACAAAAAAATGACAGCATCTTAATTAAAAGAGTGAGACCCCTGGAAAATTACAATAACCCAAAGTAAAAATGTCAACTGAGTGAAGAGAAGGGAGAAAAGGCTGAACCTCTCTGTTTTCATTGTGTAAGATACAGAAATTGCTTTATGTTTTCATTGCTTTTTTTTTATTAATCTACTGCCCTGATATCAGTACTTTTAAACATAGGAAAGTACACACATATATGACTACATAATGAATATTTTTGTGTGTACAAAGTTTTACTCTTCTCAAGGCTGGAGAGATAGCACGGCAGGTAGGGCATTCAGCCAACCTGAGTTTGATCCCTGTCACCCCACATGGTCCCCTAGCACAGCCAGGAGTGCAATTCCAGAGTGCAGGCATAAGCCCTGAGCATCACCAAGTGTGGCCCCAAACCCAAAATTTTAAAAATTCATTCTTTTTTTTTTAATTTTTTTAATTTATTTTATTGAATCACCAAGTGGAAAGTTACAAAGTTCTCAGGCTTATATCTCAGTTACACAATGCTCAAACACCCATCCCTTAACCAGTGCCCATATTCCACCACCAATAAAAACAAAAACAAAAGCAAAAACAAAACAGACAAGGTAAAAATTCATTCTTTTTTAGTTCTTGGTATTTATATTCTACTATATAGTGGTAACTCACTAGGGGAAGAAACATTTCCAGGACTATAATAGAGTCTGGATAAGAATGTTTGCCTACTGCAGTCATGGATCTAATTATAAAGAATTCCAGGGGCCGGAGCGATAGCACAGCAGGTAGGGCGTTTGCCTTGCACGCGGCCGACCCGGGTTCGATCCCCGGCATCCCATATGGTCCCCCAAGCACTGCCAGGAGTAATTCCTGAGTGCAAAGCCAGGAGTAACCCCTGAACATCGCTGGGTGTGACCCAAAAAAGCAAAAAAAAAAAAAAAAAAAAAAAGAATTCCAGATAATTTCTAAACATTAAACCAATTAAAGCCAAATGAAATATTTTATTAGCTCATTTATGACTCCACTGAAATTACCCTGGAATACATCCATTAAACAATAAAGCATTATAAGTTCAGAATGATAGAATGGCCCTCCATGTATCTTGTACTTAATTATAAATCATCTTCTAGCTATAAGCAGAGATTTATTTGGGGTGGGGGAAGGGAGCCATACCATGCTCAGGGGCTACCCCATTTCAGTACTTGAGGTCACTCCCAAGGACTCTTGGGGGAACCGTGAAATGCTACAGACCCATCACAGGGCTCCCCCATGCAATGCATGAGCCTCAGCCCTAGAGCTACCTTCTTATCCCCTAAATAAGGATTTGTAGAACAGTCAGAAAAAGCACTAACCACAAAACAAAATTAAGTTGGACTTATTAAGAGCTATATGAGGGCTAGGGAGATGGTTCAAAGGGTTGGAGCTGGGCTGGAGCAATAGTACAGTGGGTAGAGTGTTTGCCTTGCATGCAGCTGACCTGAGTTTGATCCCCAGTGTCCCATTAGATCCCCCAAGCACTGCCAGGTGTAATTCCTGAGTGCAGAACCAGGAGTAGCCACTGAGCATCACTGGGTGTGACCAAAAAAAGTCAAAGTATTGATTTACAATCTTATGAGCATTCCCGGCACAATCTCTAAGCACCAAGTTGGGAATGGCCCCAAAGCAAAAGCAAATCAACAAAAATAACAGTTCACTTAAGAAGGAAAACAAGACAGTGAAAAGGCAAAGGCTGGGGAAAATTTGATATCTAACCAAGATCTGTGTACATCTAATCTAGAATAGACAAACTTGGAATTTTCAAATGGGTAAAGGAACAGGAAGATAGCTAAGGAGTAAGGGACATAGGCAGAAACCAAACCTACATGTGATACCCAGCATCACATGTCCCCTCCCACAACGCTGAGTCCAAACAATGCCACAACACCACACCCTAGCATTCAAAGGTCTGACCAAGTGACTGAGTCTACTGGTGGGTGACCTTAGCCCCGGGGAACTGCTTAGGGATGGGGCTGGGGGAAACAGAGGCTTAAATCGGTTTACTTCCTCAACGAGGACATTCAGATGATTAGAAGTGGATGGTATCTGCTCAGTCATCAAGGAAATACCTATTTGACATGGAGTTTCTCAACCTTTCCCCCACTGTGGCCCTCTTTGTGAGTTTGTTTTCTTCCTGTGTCCCACCCCTGACTTACCAATTGGCCTTCTAGTCTGTAATATTCCCCACCCTGCCCCCACTTTTATCTGTGGTCTCTTCGAAATATCTTGGAGGCCTACAGGAGATCACATGGCCCCTGGTTGAGAAACACATTTTTGAAGCACATTGAGTGGCACCCAGAGGAATTGTGGATCTCTGGTGGATTCGTGTGTGGGCAACATAGCATCCGCTGGTAAGCCCTGCAACTTTAATTTTTGTGCCTCAACTAAGAATACTAATCATGGGGAGCAGTGATCATGCAAGCACCACAATTCAGAGTTCAAACGCCTGTGAGCACCATGGTTGAGTGTCATGGCACCATGGTCACACCACAGTAAGGCAAGTGTGCACACTCCATCATAGCAACAACATCAGCACTGCAGGAAAAGGGAATTGGAGGGCAGCTTTCAACAGTCATCACTGCTGGGAGCGACCCACGAGCCCCTGAGTGCTGACCGTTGTGGCCCAAAACTTACCCCCAAAAGAGACAATGTAAAAGAAGCTAGCTTCAAAAGTCAGTTACTTATAGAAGACGTATAGAATTCTATCTATTTAGCATCATCAGCTTAAAATCACTTTTAAAATAAGGAGCCAAAGGAATAGCAACAGTGGGCAAAGCAAGCCCTGCTGGAATCCCTGGGGAGCATATGATTCTCTGAGTACAGCCAGGGGCCACTCCTGACACAGAGCCAGGAATGGACCCTGAGCATTGTTAGTTGTAACTCAAACACCCAAATAAATAAACATAAATTTAAAAACAAAGTTGTAAAAAATAAAGTACATTGAGATACTGATGTCAATGGGCCCCATGGTGACTTATGTGAAGTGGGGAGGAGCAAGATGGTCACTTTCTCCCCACCCGCCTCTGCCACCTGAAACTCAAGGTTGCTGGGTTCTTGTCTCACCTTGCAGAAAGGAATTTCAAGGATCTGGAGTGATAGTACAGTGGGTTGGGCATTTGCCTTGCACGCGGCAGATCCAGGTTTGATTCCCAGCATCCCATATGGTCCCCCGAGCACCACCAGGAATAATCAGGAGTAATTCCTGAGTGCAGAGAAGAACCGAAGAACCAGGAGTAACCCCTGAGCATTGCCAGATGTGACCCAAAAAGCAAAAAAAAAAAAAAAAAAAAAGAATTTCAGAAGTAGACAAGCAGTAAAGTAAAACAGATTTTATTTGGAGGTTTTTGAAGGGAAAGAGGAAGAGAAACTGGGAGGGGATAGAGTAATATACCCAAGGGAGAGTGGGGCCTTCTACAAAGATGGAGAAGCCCCTACACACATCCCAGCATTAGACATGAATGTATGAAAGTACATATCTCAAGAGGGGACATGCGGGTACCACATGTGCTCAGCTATGTGGGCATAAGGCTTGGGCAGCATATGCGCGCCCTTCCTTTGTTCACGGTAGCTTTTTATAGGGTTTATCCAACTTGCCCCCACGTGGGGCTTCTACTTAGGTCAAAGTCTGTTGCTAAGGAGGTTACCAAGGTGGTTGGGAGTGGTGATGGTCTTTGAAATTCCTTTCCTGGACTTTTGTTCCTGTTGGAGCTTCTGTCTGTCGGAGGGGGGTCCAGCCTCCTCATGGTCTGCTGTGGACTGGCACTGGTCCAGTTGTCTGCAAGGTCAGAGCTATTACTTCCCAGGAAATTGACTGCCATTGCCTTGGGAGGGGCCTTCGCTACCTGCCTGCCTACATCAATACTACATGCCCACCAGGATGATGCATTCAAAACAAAGTAGAGTAACTAGAACAGAGATTCTGTACTTATACAGCCTACTGATTCCTTTTCATAAAGATAAGAAAATCACTCAGTGACCCTCTGAAAATTACCTTTCTTAAGCAAAGAAACAGAAAGGCACCTCCAATTACTCCTGACTATTACATCCCACATCATTCCAGCACCGCGCAGGGGACAGCATTACCCACTTTGGGAAACACTGAACAGAATTTGTATACATTGATGATGATAACTGAAATTGGAAGACTACTTTGACAAATTGACACAACTCACTACTGCTAAGCAATTCTAAGATAAACTTTTTTTCTGGTGTGTGTGTGTGTGTGTGTGTGTGTGTGTGTGTGTGTGTGTGTAAAGGGAGGTGGGGGGGGGGCTCAAACCCAAGATCTGGAAGTTAAACCCAAGATCTCACATAGGCAAGACAAGTGCTCTACCACGGAGCTATATGCCCAAACTGAGAACTTACTGTTTTCATCAACTAAAGGCATAGTTGGAGCTCTTAGGATAAACCAAAACTGAAAACAATCCGAACATTGGAATAGAATCAAGCATTAAAAATCAATGAACTGGCATTGCATACAACAAAATGGGTAAAATTCATTTGCAAAATATGCAATCAAAAGAGTTAAGCACAAAAGTACCTATTGTAGGAGCTGGAGCAAGAGTACAGTGGGTAGAGTGCTTGTCTTGCATGTGGCACACCCAGGTTTGATCCCTGACCCCCTATATGGTCCCCCAAGTCAGCCAGGAGTGATCCTTGAGCATGCAGCCTAGAGTAAGCCCTGAACACTACCTGGTGTGGCCCAGAAAAAAAATACCTATTTTCTATTACTTGTCTATATGCATATTACATATGTAATGCACATATGTATACATGTATATACACACGTATGTTCAAGAGCAGGCAAAAATATCAATTGGGTTGGAGAGATAGTATAGTTGGTATACTATATTATGTAATTATAAATGTAATTCCTTGCATGCAACTGACCAACCTGATTTAAAAATCATATATATGGTCTTCGATTTCTGCTAGAAGTCACTCCTGAACTGAAAGCCAAGAATACCTCCTGAACATTTGAGGGTATGTCCCAAACCTTTCCCCCAGACAAAAAGAAATACATATATATATTTTCTTACATGTATTTTTATCACCATGTATGTATATATAGTGATATAATATTATTGTGGAAACAGGAGAGACAGTTCAATAGGCTGAGTAGAAGATTTGCATGTGGTTTTTAATTCCAGGTACTACACAATCCAAGGACAGAGTGGGAGAAGGCCCTGAGTACTGCTGGGTGTGGCCCCCAAACAATTAAAAAGACAAAGTTTGACTTTAGTGAAATGTTGGAAAGTGGTAATTGTTCAAAAGTGAGATGACAGACCTTTTGGTGCTATATGGTTGCTGTTTTTGTTTTTTGTTGTTGTTTTTTGGCTGGGGGGAGGGGCAGGGGGTGTCACACCCAGTAGTACTCAGGGCTCACTCCTTTTCTTTTTTTTGAGGAGGGGTGACATCCGGTGCTGCACCGGGGTTACTCCTGGCTCTGCACTCAGGAATTACTCCTGGCAGTGCTTGGGGGACCATATGGGATGCTGGGAATTGAACCCGGGTCGGCTGCATGCAAGGCAAATGCCCTATCCGCTGTGCTATTGCTCCAGCTTCCCAGGGCTTACTTTTGACTCTACACTCAGGAATTACTCCTGGTGGTGCTCAGGGAGTCTTATGGGATGCCAGGGATTGAATCTCCAGGTTGGCTGTGTGTAAGACAAACACCCTTCCTGGTATACTATCACTCCAGCCCCATGGTTGCTGGAGTATTACCTATCTTTATTAGGTGCCTTTTATATATATAAAAATTCATCAAGCAGTACATCTAAAAATTATCAATTAAACAATTTCTCTGATGAATAATGAAATATATATATATGTCAAATGATTTCTAGCTCTGAAAGGACTGACAGAGAATTGCTGGATATGAATCTGCTCAGAAGGCCCCAAGCTGGCTTTGCTAAGTATGGAGTGGGCACAGTGACGCTCAACTTTACCCACAGACATCACATGCCATGAATCAGTGGGAGATTCGGGGAAGGCTTGATGCTTGATGTACAGTGAGTAAGCTTTCTGGTGAGTAATGCTTGCCTCTGGTTGCTCTGAATTTGTGAGTCAGCATCTGGAGAAAATGGGAGGGAGTATTCTTCCATATGGTGCTCTTCTGACCACAAATTCTTGGCTTTGACTCTTATTAAGGATTTTCTGTCAGATTTTATGGTTTTCCACATTCAAAAGCACAAATTATGTAAATAAATGACACATGCTTGAGGCCCACAGATGCCTTTAGATGTTTACTAGACTTTCCTGTGGGCTAGTTCTCTCCTCCTCTCTCCCCCGCCCCACCTCAGGGCACTTCATTCATAATTCAACACAGACTATCTACTTGGATTTGAATTAGTAGGCAACAAACTAATTCTTACATTCAACTTTCCTCACAAATTGTTGTGGTGGCTCTATAAAGGGGCACAACTGAGGTAGAGTCCACAGAATTTTGAAAGGTCATATTTACCAGAGTCCAATTAAGAGTAGGTTGGTGTATAACCACCTAAAACTGCATTCTGTGAAACCCAACTGCAATGCAACAAAGGCATTGGTCAAACTAAAACTCAGCTCTCACTCTCAACCAAGTTTACATAGGATATATCCTGTCAGGTAGGCAGAAGAGAGAAGCTGAAATTTCTACATAGAAGCAGGCTTCTGCAGGTCCAGTCCATTAAAAGGGTAAAGAATATTTGTTAATTCTTGCTCCATTCAACAAACTATCAAATTCAGGGGAGACTGTCATGATCTGGAGGAAGGGCTGAGCACCATTTCACCTTGGCCTACAGTGTCAGGAGAAGACAAATGCTTAGGAGATGCAACATCATTCTGAGACTGCAAATATTCTTTCACTGTTAACCTACACCTGCCATATGAACACCGTTAATCATTTCTTTTTTTGTTGCTGGGAGGGGGAGTGGCATAGTCATGGATGCTCAAAGCCAGGGGCCATACTCTGGCTTTGCACTTAAGAATTATTCCTGGCAGTGCTAAGGGGGGCGTATGGGATGCCAGGGATTGAGCCCTGGTCGGGATGCATGCAAGGCAAACGCAGGGCATTTGTACTTACTTACTACCTCTCCAGCCCTTCAATCATCATTTCCTGGGGTGCCGACATTCTCATTCACCCTGAATTTGGGCTTTGATAAGAGAACAATGATTATAAGAGGTGCTTGCCTCAGTGTTGCGCAGGGTGTACTCACAACTATACTCCCCCCTCCTCTCCCTACTCTGTGTGTGTGTGTGTGTGTATTTGTGTGAATGTGTGTGTTTCATCCATCCTAGGTCTTTACATGCAACTGCTGTACTACATTCCCAGCCTTCACTTATATTCTTTGCGATTTCTAAGGGGCTGGCTTTACAGATACCTTTAGCCAAACTGTTATGTAGATGGTCACAATCACGAAATCTCATTAATCACTGATTTCACAAGCGGGCTCAGTAACCTCTCCATTCGTCCTTTCCTTGAGATCTTAGAAGTCTCTCTCAACTCGGCCCTCCCAATGATGTCTCACTGGAGGCTCTTTCAGGGTCAGGGGAATGGGATTCAGCTTGTTACTGGATTTAGCATATGAATACACCATGGGAAGCTTGCAAGGCTGTCCCATGTGGGCAGGAAATTCTCAGAAGTTTGCCAGTTTCTCCCAGAGGGAGAAGTAGCCTACAAGATATCTTCTGTAGCTTATGGGAGCTCGCTTTTAAGTCTCTGGATGTTGGCCGTTGATGGGATTACACACACCTGGGTTCCTCTGGCGGTACCTTCATGCATGTGGCCTGTCCGAATCATGTAGATGGTAGCAGAAGGAATCCTTTGAGATTTTTATTAGTAGGGTCTTTAGAGCCATAAGGCACAAATGCAAAGTAGCTAAAAGGCATTCATGAGAGAATGTCTGACAATGACTCTCCCAGGGGTGTGCAGTTAGCTCATCGGGCTGGCCAGTAAGCTTTGGATGCAGGAGTACTGGGTTGCCTCATATCTCTTGTTCCCCCACTCCCTCATCACAGTACCCAGTGACCAAGTCCCACTCCCAATGCCACCACATATAACCCTCTCAAAAATTTTAAATTATTCTAACAGAGCACACTTAAAGTTGTATTAAGAGCCAAAGGTTGATGGGAGTGTAGCTTAGAAGTAAAGCATCCTGGGTTGCATCCTCTACTTCAAACAAACCAAAAAACTTTGTTATTAAGAAAACCTTTGGAAGACATCTTTACGGATGGGACACCACTAACCAAGCAAGGGGCAATGGCGACTGAACCAAATGGGAACTGGTTGATGAGATAACAGCCTTCCCAGAATCCAGAGTCACTCTGCCCCCAGCAGGGAAGACAGGACTTCCGGCCCACCTGGCCACATTCTATGCTTCCTCACATCTACCCCTCCAGAAAACAGGGGGTCAGACCAAGCACACCAGTTCCACTGGTCTTTGTTCCCTTTTCCCGCCCAAGATAACTTAAAAGTCTCTCCCAGGGCCAGGGTAGAGTCTGTCAGGGAACGTGAATAAACTTCTATTCCTTCTCTTTAACCTATCGATATTGTTTATATTTAGATTGCTCCCAATTTAAAACCAAATCTTCAGATTCCTGTCACTGTCATCCCGTTGCTCATCGATTTATTCGAGCGGACACCAGTAACGTCTCTCATTGAGAGACTTATTGTTACTGTTTTTGGCATATCTAATACGCACGGGTAGCTTGCCAGGCTCTGCCGTACGGGCTCGATACTCTCAGTAGCTTGCCAGGCTCTCCGAAAGGGGCAGAGAAATCAAACTCGAGTTGGCCGCGTGAAAGGCGAACGCCCAATCGCTGTGCTATCACTCCAGCCCAAATCTTCAGATATAAAGGTTAAAGTTTATTCCCATTTTTGAGGGGGGGGGCGCTCAAACCATGTACTCTGTCCCTTGAGCTGGATCCTTTTCACCTTTCTTAAGCAGAATTTAGTAACGAAAATGTTAATTTATTTTTCCTTCGTGGTTTACTTTAGACCTGCCCTTACTTCTTTCTTCTGACTTTTGCCCCTTCTTAGAGTAGAGACAATTTCCATTGATTTTGGGTGAACTTAGAGCTGGGTTGTAGGGGTTCACTTCCAGCTCCTGGCCTACTAGCATGTGATCCTAGGCTTATTTATTAACCCCTCCGTGTCTGTTCTGCTCATCCACCAAATGGGGTTGATTTGCATAAAGCCCAGGTGCTGGGTTGTGGGGAGAACTGAGGAGCATCAGATATGAAGCCTGGGAAGTGACTCGCCCTTGATAGAACCTCACCAGATGTCTGTGCTGTTCCTGCTCCTGCTCTCAGATTTGGAGACAAAATATACAATTGTGTGTTTTAATGCATTTTACCCTGTAGGTCCTGTGAAATAAATTCAATATTCCTTTGGCCCCCTGATTGGCTTCTTCCTGCTGCTGTTCCTTCACTCTGGACTTGGCTCACACATCAACATACTAACTTCACTCATTTATTTCTTGGTGTTAATTTTCCTTAACATTTTTTTAAACATCACTCTTGTAAGAGTGCTGCCCAGTAATCCACGGGGAGCCACGTGGTGCTGGGCATTGAAGCAGGTCCTTGCACTCGAAAAAGTATGTGCTCTACCACTAAGCTATATCTCCAGTCCCTGATCTTCACTATTAACTACAAAGACCTTGATATAGTATGTTATGAGTGTCACTTGATAAGTGACATTTTGCCCTCTGCTGTCATGCATTGATCATGAGGTCAATGAAAGAATTTTTTTAAAGATACATACTTTAATTGCTGCATTTTGGAAATTTGCAATAGTAAAATCACAACACACTATAAAATCTACAATTTGGAAGCGACCCAAAAGATCACTTAGTTTAACTACCAAGTTAATAATTATGTGCATTTGTAGGATTTGCTGAAAAAGGTCAGGCCTCAATTAAGTAAACCCCATGATGATTATCTGATTAACTCAAGAGGCAGCTTAATTTATTCTTTACCTAGCTCTAATTTTGGAGGATATTTTCAACTTCAGTGTGAATTAGCATACTTACAGTTTCTATCAATCATGTATTTTAATTAATTTTACCCTTAAGATCTTGTAAAAAAATAAAATGTCTTTACATGAAAGCAATTTCAGGGGCTGGAGCGATAGCACAGTGGGTAGGGCGTTTGCCTTGCACGCAGCTGACCCGGGTTCGATTCCCAGCATCCCATATGGTCCCCCAAGCACTGCCAGGAGTAATTCCTGAGTGCAAAGCCAGGAGTAACCCCTGTGCATCGCCGGGTGTGACCCAAAAAGAAAAAAAATGCACGCTCGCCCACAGAGCTATCTTTCCAGCCCTTAATCAGAAATACCCAGGTTCGATTCCCAGCATCCCATATGTTCCCCTGAGCATGACCTGTGGTAATTCCTGAGTGCAGAGCCAGGAGTGACCCCTGTGCATTGCCGGGTGTGACCCAAAAAGAAAAAAAAAACAAAAACAAAAGCAATTTCAATATTTTGCTGACTGCAATAGTATTTCTCCAGAAGCCTCTGAATATCCCATTTATAAGCTAAATCATCATGTCCATTGTGAATAATCTGTTCTCAATGAATTTGTGTTTCAATTATGACATCAAATTGAACTCAATATATCCTACCTAGCTCAAGAAGTCCCAAATATTTATTTCTATATTTTCTATTCTAAATGCTATACTTCAGTGAATGAATCTCTATATCCTATTACCTTCTTTTGTCTTCTTTTGGATATCTATATCACCTTTCTTTTAAAAAAAATTATTAGTGAATCACTATGAGGAACAGTTACAGACATACAACTTTTCATGCTTGTGTTTCAGTCATACAATGCTCGAGTACCCATCCCTTCACTAGTACCCATTCTCTACCATCAATGATCCCAGTATCCCTCCCACCTCCCTTCCCATCCCCCCAACCCACCCCACCTCTATGGCTGGGCATTCCCTTTTGTTCTCTCTCCCCTTTTGGGTGTTGTGGTTCACAATAAAGGTATTGAGTGGCCATCATGTTTGATCTATAGTATACTTTCAGCGCTCATCTCCCATCCCCAGCGGGTCCTCGAACCACATTTTACCTAGTGTTCCCTTCTCTATCTGAGCTGCCTTTTCCTCCAGCATGTGAGGCCAGCTTCCAAGCCATGGAGCCAACCTCATGGTACTTATCTCTACTATTCTTGGGTGCCATTCTGTTACTTTATATTCCACAGATGAGTGCAATCTTTCTGTCTGTCTCTTTTTGACTCATTTCACTTAGCATGATACATTCCATGTTGATCCACTTATATGCAAACCTCATGACTTCATTTTTCCTAACAGCTGCATAGTATTCCATTGTATAGATGTACCAAAGTTTCTTCAAACAATCATCTGTTCTAGAGCATTTGAGTTTTTTCCAGATTCTGGCTATTGTAAACAGTGCTGCAATGAGCATTCAAGTGCAGATGTCATTTCGACTATACTTTTTTGCTTCTCCAGGATATATTCTCAGGAGTGGTATTGCTGGGTCAAATGGGAGCTCAATTTCTAGTTTTTTTGAGAAGCGTCCATACTGTTTTCCAAAAGGGCTGAACCAGTCGGCATTCCCACAAGCAGTGTAAAAGGGTTCCTTTCTCCCCACATCCATGCCAACACCGGTTGCTTTTGTTCTTTTGGATGTGTACCGGTCTGTGGTGTGAGGTGGTATCTCATAATTGTTTTGATCTGCATCTCTCTGATGATTAGTGATGAAGAGCATTTTTTCATGTGCCTTTTTGCCATTCATATTTCTTCCTTGAGAAAGTTTCTGTTCATTTTATAGCCCCATTTTTTGATGGGGTTGGATATTTTCTTCTTGCTGATTCCAACCAGTGCCTTGTATATCCTTGATATCAACCCCTTATCAGATGGATATTGGGTGAATACTTTTTCCCATTCCGTAGATTGTCTTTGTATTTTAGTCACTGTATCTTTTATGGTGCAGAAGCTCCTTAGTTTAATATAGTCCCATTTGTTTATCTCTGTTTCCACTTGGTTGGTCAGTGGCATGTCATCTTTGAAGATACCGTTAGCTTCAATGTCGTGGAGAGTTTTGCCGACGTTGTCTTCAATGTACCTTACGGATTCTGGTCTGATGTTGAGGTCTTTAATCCATTTTGATCTGATTTTTGTGCATGGTGTTAGGTCGAGGTCTAAACCCATTTTTTTACATGTGGTTGTCCAGTTATGACAACACCATTTGTTAAAGAGGTTTTCCTTGCTCCACTTCACATTTCTTGCTCTCTGACCAAAGATTAGATGTTCATACATTTGGGGTTGTGTGTAGGGTTATTCCACCCTGTTCCATTGGTCTGCGGCTCTACCTTTGTTCCAGTGCCATGCTGTTTTAATTGTTACCACTGTGTAGTAGAGTTTGAGGTTGGGGAGGATGATGCCTCCCATCACCTTTTTCTCAAGAATTGCTTTAGCTATTGGTGGGCATTTATTGTTCCATATGAATTTCAGGAGTGTTTAATCCATTTCTTTGAAGAATGTCATGGGTATCCTTATAGGGATCGCATTGAATCTGTATAGTGCTTTGGGGAGTATTGCCATTTTGACAATGTACATTCTTCCTATCCATGAGCAAGGGATATGATTCCATTTCCTCGTGTCCTCTTTTATTTCGTGGAGTAGAGTTTTGTAGTTTTCTTTGTAGAGATCCTTTACCTCCTTAGGCTGATTCTGAGGTACTTGACTTTCTGGGGCACGATTGTGAATGGAATTGTTTTTTTTTTTTCATTTCACTTTCCTCTGTCTCATTATTTGCATATAGGAAGGCCATGGATTTTTAAGTATTGATTTTATAGCTGCGACTTTACTGTAAAAGTCTATTATTTCTGAGAATTTCTTGGTAAAGATTTTAGGATTCTCTAGGTATAGTATCATATCATTTCAAATAGTGAGAGCTTGATTTATTCCTTTCTTATCTGGATGCCCTTAATGTTTTTGTTTGTTTGTTTGTTTGCCTAACTGCTATTGCAAGTACTTCCAAGTACTATATTGAACAGAAGTGGTGAGAGTGGGCATCCTTGTCTTGTTCCTGATCTTAGACGGAAGGCCTTTAGTTTTCTCCATTGAGGATAATGCTTGCCATAGGTTTGTGGTAGATGACTTTGACTATCTTGAGGAAAGTTCTTTCTAAACCCATTTTGGTAAGAGTTTTCATCATAAATGGGTGTTGGATCTTGTCAAATGCTTTCTCTGCATCTATTGAAATGATCATATGGTTTTTATCTTTACTTTTGTTGATATGATGGATTATGTTGATTGATTTCTGAATGTTAAACCATCCTTGCATCCCTGGGATGAATCCCACTTGGTCGTGGTGTATGATCTTTTTGATGAGTTGTTGGATTCTATTTGCTAATATTTTGTTGAGGATCTTTGCATCCATGTTCATCAGGAATATTTGCCTGTAGTTTTCCTTGTTAGTGGTGTCTTTGTTTGCTTTTGGTATTAGGGAGATACATGCCTCTGTTTGGGAGAGTTCCTGTTTCTTCAGTTTCCTGGAAAAGCTTGAGGAGAACCGGCAACAGGTCCTCTTTAAATGCTTGGAAGAATTCACTAGTGAATCCATCTGGGCCTGGGCTTTTGTTTTTGGGAAGAATTTTGATTACAGTTTCAATTTCCTTGATATTGATGGGTCTATTCAGATGTTCCAAGTCTTTTTGGTTCAGTCTTGGGAAACGATAGGAATCCAGGAATTTACCCATTTCTTCTAGGTTCTCTTGTTTCGTGGCATACAGACTCTCAAAGTAGTCTCTGATGATCTTTTGAATTTCATTAGTTTCTGTTGTGATGTCCCCTTTTTCATTTCTGATTCGGTTTACTAGGGTTCTCTCTGTTTCTTTGTGAGTCTTGCTAGTGGTTTATCAATCTTGTTTATTTTCTCAATGAACCAGCTCTTGGTTTCATTGACCTTTCAGATTGTTTTTTGGGTTTCCATGTCATTAATTTCTGCTCTAAGTTTTATTATTTCTTTCCTTCGGTCGGGTTTGGGTTCCTTTTGTGGATCTTTTTCTAAGGTCTTGAGCTGTGAAATCAAGTTACCTATGTAGCCCTTTCTTCCTTCCTGAGGAATGCTTGCAAAGCTATACATTTTCCTCTTAACACGGCTTTAGTTGTGTCCCATAGGTCTTGGTAGCTCATGTCCTCATTCTCATTTGTTTCCAGGTATCTTTTGATTTCTTCCTTGACTTTCTTCCTGACCCACTCATTGTTCAACATTGAGTTGTTTAATTTCCAGGTGTTTGATTTGGTTCTCCGTGTCTGTGTGTGATTAACTTCTATCTTCAGTGCATCATGGACTGAAAAGATTGTTGATACAATTTCTTTCTTCTTGATTCTATTGAGGTATGTTTTGTGACCCAGCACGTGGTCTATTTTAGAAAATGTTCCATGTGAACTGAAAAAGAATGTGTATTCTTTCTTTTTGGGATGTAAAATCCTTTTTAGGTCTGTTAGCCCTCTCTCTTCTATTTCTTCCTTAAGAGCCAGTGTTTTCTTGCTGATTTTTGTTTTTGTTAAACATCTATCTCACATCTATCCAGAGGTGAGAAGGCAGTGTTGAAGTCTGACTACTATTGTATTGCTAGCAATGTCCTTGTTAAAATCTGTTAGCAGTTGTTTTAAGTATTTAGCTGGTCCCTCATTAAGTGCATATACATTTAAGAGCGTGATTTCTTCCTGTTGTACATAACCCTTGATAAATAGAAAATGGCCTTCACTGTCCCTTCTAATCTTTTTCAACCTGAAATCTATGTTATTGGATACTAGTATGGCCAACCCAGCTTCTTTGAGGGAGTTGTTTGCTTGCAAGATTGTTTTCCATTCTTTAACTTTGAGTCTGTGATTGTTCAGATGTGTTTCTTGTAGGCAGCAGAATGTTGTTTTCAGTTTCTGGATCCATTTTGCCATTCTGTGTCTCTTGATTGGTGCATTTAGACCATTGACATTGAGAGAGATTATTGTCATGGGGTTTTGTGCCATCTTTCTGTAAGAGTTTGTTGTGCTTATGGGTGTTTCCCTTCTTTTCTTACAGGAACCCTTTTAGTCCTTCTTTTAAGTTTGGTTTTTGAGTCTATGAAGTTCCTGAGTTGTTATTTATCTATAAAATGGTGTATCATTTCATCAAGTTTGAGTGAGAGTTTAGCTGGATTAAGTATTCTTGGTGAGGTGTTCATTTCATTGAGTTTTTTCACTATATCCCACCATTGTCTTTGAACTTGGAGGGTTTCCTCTGATAGGTCTACTATAAATCTAAGAGGTGCTCCTTTGTATGCGATTTCCTTCTTTGACATTGCTGCTTGCAATATCGTGTCTCTATTCATGGCATCCATAATTCTGACTATGATAGGCCTTGGAGTGTTTTTATTAGGGTTTCTTTTAGCTGGCACCCTTCTGGCTACTTGGATTTGGATGCCTGCATTCTCTAACTCTGGAAACTTTTCAGCGATGATTTCTTTAACTGTGGCTTTTTCATTGGGGTTGCCTCCCTGTCCTCCGGTACTCTGATGATTCTAATGTTGTTCCTCTTGGAGTCATCCTAGGTCGCTGACTCGCCTTAGAGCTATTTAGAGATCTTTTCCCATTGTTTGTTGTTGCCTGTACAATTTCTGCTGCTCATCTTCAAGTTCACTGATTTTGTCTTCAGCTGTAGACATTCTACTGTTGAGAGCAACCACTGAGTTTTTAATTTCATCTACCGAATCCTTTATTTGTGACATTTCTTTTTGTAGCTTTCTTATTTCTGCTCTCATTTCTTCCTGTATTTTCTTGGCTATCCATTCCATCATTTCTTTCATTTCTTCCTTTAATTTTCTGGATGTCTGCTCCATTGATTCTTTGAGTTCCTTGAACATCCTCAGCATTTCATCTTGAAATTCTTTGTCAGAGAGATCATATTTGTGGGTAACCCCTGTTGAGGATTCGGGACTCTTTTCTTCATCCTCTCCTCGTAGTGGAGATTTGCGCTGTTTCTTTATGCTTTTGTGGTTGTATAGAGGTAAAACCTTCAAGTTCACTAGCACTGTTCCCTTTTATTGCAAGAAAGGATTCTGAATAAGCTCGATCGATAGTGGTCAAAGTTCTCCCCTACTAGATACGTCCTTCCTCTCAGATATTATTCTGTGACTTATGATAGGCATCTAGTGAAGCATTGGAGGAGGTGTTCTTTTATATTAGGCTTTGTACAGCTGCTTGTGTACACTGGTCTTTTAGTGGAATTGGAGTAGGCCAGTGGATTATTGTCGTATTGTGTTTGAGGCGTCCAGGACGTTTTCCACAGAATTAGGTAATAAAGGTTGGGATGTGAGTCGAGAGTGCTGGGAATGGGACGTGTAACTGCAGCTGCAGGCCACACAGAAAGCCATGCCCACTTTGAGGAAAGCCACGCCCCCTACAGTGGAGGGCACACCCCTAGTCAGTCTGGATGCTAATACCAGAGTCCACAGACCTGTTGTGAAGAGTGGCGGGTAGTTGGGCAGGCTCTGGCAGCAGAAATAGAGGCAGGTACCCCCAGGGCTGTCCCCGGGGGCGGCATTGGGGGCCGCCGGGCTGGACGGGAAAGGGGAGCACGAGGGGATTCACAGATCTGTTGAGAAGGAGACTATGTCATCTTTCTGATTAAAATTACATCAATTCTGGGGGACTGGAGCGATAGCACAGCGGGTAGGGCGTTTGCCTTGCACGCGGCCGACCTGGGTTCTAATCCCAGCATCCCATATGGTCCCCTGAGCACCGCCAGGGGTAATTCCTGAGTGAAGAGCCAGGAGTAACCCATGTGCATCGCCGGGTGTGACCCAGAAACAAAAAACAAACAAACAAAAAATTACATCAATTCTGTTCATCTGACAGTCTCAATATATATGCATATATATGCTATATATGAATACATATTTGTATATATATGCATACATATGCTATATATATGCTTAGTATCTCATTCTTTAAAAATTCCAGAGCACACAATACAGACTGTGACTGTAAAACAAAGATGAAGGATGCTTGTTTTTCTTATCTGAGGGCAACACCTGGTAATGCTCAAGAGTCATTTCTAGTCCTGTGCTTGGGATTTGCTCCCAGCAGTACTCAGGAGACCAAGCAGTGCTGGGGATCAAAGCCTAGTGGGCCACTTTCAGGGAAAATGCCTTCACTCCTGTACTATCTCTCTGGCCTCATACTAATTGTTTTATTGTGTCTTGATTTAAATTTATTGCATTACATTCTCGCAAATTTGACTATGAGCTCTGCATAGGTGAATTTATCTTCATTTTATTGTAACAATCAGGAACCTACCCATCCCTCAAAACATATTGATTAATAAATGTTGAATGGATGCCTTTATAGCACTTTAGAAGGAACTGTAGTTAGCAAAGATAACTATACCATAATGTCACACAAAGATTTTGATACAAGCCCAACAGAGATTAATAAACTCATCTCCTGTGCTAGATGTCTGATTAGACCTAACCCTCTAGCTTAAGGCTGTACAACTGAAGCATAATAAACATCAGATAAAGAGATTATTGGTTGACACCCAGTAGCTTTATCAAATAGAAGTCGAGTGCTATGCCTCCCACTGTACAAACATCACTGGAAATATTATGCAAGTGTGTGGCTGGATTATTGTGCATAGTCAGCAGTGACCATGGCAGAGTCATCAGCTTTAGAAGACTGAAGCCATGTATGAACCTGTCCTCAAGAAATCTGATGCTGGAAACTGTCAGCGAGATTCTGCTGCTGTGGCATTTACGTGTCATTCAACTATTTGAATGAAGAAAACTGATTTTAGAGAACAAGCAGAACTTTTGGGAGATGGCAATTAATCTGACCTCAAACTAATCTAGGGCCTAGAAGATTATGGTTCCCTGTGAGATTTTATATGTACTTCATACCTTTTCTTTTTCCTTGGGGTAGGGGAGAGTGTTGGTCCACACTCTGCTGAGCTCAGGACTTATTCCTCACTCGGTGCTCAGGGATCTCTCCTGGAGGCATTCAGGGGATCATATGTAGTGCTGTAGATTGAACATAGGAACAGCTTTTACTGGGCAAATGCCTTAACCTCTATACTATGTTCCTGGCGCCACCATACCCTTTCTTATTCGATCTTAGACTTAGTGCAATGGAGAACATGAAAAAACTGCCACCTCAGGATGAACCAAGAGCCGCGGCACGAGAAGCAGAGCCTCCCGCCTACTGACTGTGATCCTGAAGTCTCCTAACCCATTTTGGCACCAGAGCAGATTCTTGCAGCCATGCACTTTGACTGCGAGCTGAACTACAACCTCGTGCAGCCCTGGGAGGGATGTTTTTCCCTCTCCACCCCATTTTTCTGAGCGAAAATGGCGGCAGCGGCAGCAGCCACGCGGTGAGAGCCACCCTCTAAGACCCCTACACCAGGAGGTAGGACTTTCTTTAGTGACGTAGCCTGTAGGTGATCCTGGGAGGGGAGGTGTTCCCGGCGCGCCTTCCGCCCAGAGATGAACCAAGAGCCGCGGCACGAGAAGCAGAGCCTCCCGCCTACTGACTGTGATCCCGAGGTCTCCTAACCCATTTTGGCACCAGAGCAGATTCTTGCAGCCATGCACTTTGACTGCGAGCTGAACTACAACCTCGTGCAGCCCTGGGAGGGATGTTTTTCCCTCTCCACCCCATTTTTCTGAGCGAAAATGGCGGCAGCGGCAGCAGCCACGCGGTGAGAGCCACCCTCTAAGACCCCTACACCAGGAGGTAGGACTTTCTTTAGTGACGTAGCCTGTAGGTGATCCTGGGAGGGGAGGTGTTCCCGGCGCGCCTTCCGCCCAGAGATGAACCAAGAGCCGCGGCACGAGAAGCAGAGCCTCCCGCCTACTGACTGTGATCCCGAGGTCTCCTAACCCATTTTGGCACCAGAGCAGATTCTTGCAGCCATGCACTTTGACTGCGAGCTGAACTACAACCTCGTGCAGCCCTGGGAGGGATGTTTTTCCCTCTCCACCCCATTTTTCTGAGCGAAAATGGCGGCAGCGGCAGCAGCCACGCGGTGAGAGCCACCCTCTAAGACCCCTACACCAGGAGGTAGGACTTTCTTTAGTGACGTAGCCTGTAGGTGATCCTGGGAGGGGAGGTGTTCCCGGCACGCCTTCCGCCCAGAGATGAACCAAGAGCCGCGGCACGAGAAGCAGAGCCTCCCGCCTACTGACTGTGATCCTGAGGTCTCCTAACCCATTTTGGCACCAGAGCAGATTCTTGCAGCCATCCATTTTGACTGCGAACTGAGCTAAAATATTAGAAACCCAAAACCTCGCGGCCGCTATTGCGGCCGCGCGGACTCAAAGTTTTCACCTTTACCAAGGAAGAGAATTTATTAGATGATGCTTATTCAGCAGGCCTGATGTTGGGGAAAATTTCCAATCAACAGTAGTGAGTTCTGTATGGAAATATGAAATGTACTCAATATATAGAGAGAATAATGGGAATATCATCAGCTACTTAGATGGGGGGTGGGGTGGGAGGGGGGTTTATTGGGGTTCTTGGTGGTGGAACGGGTGCACTGGTGAAGGGATGGTGGTTTAATCAGTATTTGACTGTGACTTAAACCTGAAAGCTTTGTATTTTTTTTGTTTTCACGGTGGTTCAATAAAATATTTCTTTAAAAAAAGAAAAAAAACTGCCACCTCAGGCACTGAATGCATTGGAATACTTTTGCGAACTGGACAATCATTTCCAAGATCACTTTGATAGCAATTCTTGTAAATGATAACTAATGGAAACGATGTGGAAATAAGTTTTTCTGACAATGTGCATTGGGGGTGACATGGAACAGCAATAAAGAGCAGCAAGGTGGAAGTCACATAAACGGAGTTGGGGGAGCACAGAAAGCAAGCAAGGTCAGAAGGGGGCTGAGAGGAGAGAAGTTTGAGAAACACTGTTGTAGAAGACTGAAAGAGTAGCTAGCTAGCTGCCTTTGATGTGATTTACACGGTTCATCAGGTCAGAGCTTCCTTCATTTCCAGAAATCCCTGTCAGTCAAGGTAGAGCCTAAATAAATAAAGCTGTTGCTTGATTACTTCAGGGCCTTTCCAACACCCAGGAAGGGAGGAAAGCCATTCTAATCTGTCCTTTTCGGCAATTTGGGAGATAGTAGGGAAGAACCACACCTGAGAAGATAGGAGAGAACATAGCCGTTCTCTGAAGTGACTGATCCTGTCTGAAGTGCCAACTACGGGGCCTCTGAAGACAGACCCTCAGCATCCTGAGGCAGAGGAGACACACCACAGTGAGGCATGAGGGTTTGGGGCCACTGTCTAGGGAATCCCCGTTCCCTGGGCCAGCACAATGGGGAGGAAGACTAAAGCCAGAAGAGGGAAAAGCCTGGATTCACTGGGGATTGACTCGAAAGAAAGCTGTCTGCAAACGGCTTCCTATGCCACTCTAATGTCACAGGCTGAGGGAAATCATGTTTTGAATACACGGTGCTGTGCTGACACACACCGCTGCCTCTGAGCATTTGAGAGGGGCTGTCAGTGTCAGAACCCACACGAGAAAGTAGGGCTGCTTCTGCCAACAGTGCCCTCACTGTTTTATTCGGCAGACAGAGCCCAGCCACCTTGTGAGGGGCCCCAGGCCCTGGAGTCTCTTTTCTTGCCAAGCTCATAAATAAGTGCCCCCCCAAAGCTAACAAGAGTGTCTTCAGACTCCGCCAATGCTGGGGCATTTCTCAAACAACCATGTCACCCAGATTCCCTCCTAACACAAAAGAAACCTGTATGTTTTCTTGCTGTGACCTTAGGAAACTTGAATGAAATATTTTTTAGGTAAGTTATATAGCATTAAGTGTGCGTGTGCTTAAATTTCCATGTTTAAAGCACTCTCTGTCCCCAGACAGTATTCTTTGTTGGAGACTTTCCACATTTTTAAATGAAACACTGTGTTTTGGTAGGTTTAATTTATAATTATAGAAAAGAACGAGTCACTGATGGCTAAATAGACTGTCCCGTACTTTACCAAAAAAAAAAAAATTTTTTTTTCCCCTCTGGGCTTGAATCCAGCATGGAAAAGTTTTAGTCTTTAAATAGACTCTTTCAGGAAGTTTTGGGTGATGGTAGAGAAAGTAAAAGGAGAATGGTGTCAAAGGCAAATCCATTACTATCTCTTGAGCCCTGATGATTTTTTTTTTCAATGAACAAAACAAAGTGATCAGTGCCCACCAGGGATTAGTCTTTTGTTAACTACTAAAAAGAAAAAGAAAAAAGAGGAACAGCTGGTGTCCGGGCTGTTTGGCAGAGTCCAGTCTAGGCTCACTGACCGAAGGAATGAGTGTGGCGAGCTCGCCAGCTGTCTGGGCCCCCTGGGCTGGGGGCAGGTGCTGAGAGACGGGAGGTGGCATACCTGAGGCCAGGTGCCTGGAGTGTAGATCTCAACTCTGCCCATCAACTTCTACCATGTTGAGATGCATCCTAGAGGCTGACCGAGAGCTAATAGATCAAACCACTGGATAGCCAGCCACATGACCTCAGCACTCCAAGGATCTTTAATCTTTGAGGCAAGTCAGACTTACTGACAGAACCTCTAGAAAATTAAGTGACCTAGCCTTATAACCTGGGTGTTAAAGATGGCCTTGAGAGTAAAGCACGTTGTCCATCCAAACCCCTTGCTCTTCTGCATGGCCCATCACAGGACAAAACTGGCTCATATACAATTTGTAGATGTTCTTTGAACCTGGGTTTCAAAGGAGCCCAATTTAGAAAAATTGGGCTATTTTTCTATTCATCAGATTCACCAAATTCCTTTCACATTTTGGACCTTTCAGAACTATTCTTTTACTATTGCTACTCCTCACTCGTTTTTGTTTTATTTTTGTTTGGGGGAACACCCACTGATGCTCAAGGATTACTCCTGGCTCTGCACTCAGGAATTACTCCTGGAAGTGCTCAGGGGACCATATGGGGCTTCGGGGATCAAATACCCTATCTACTGTACTACTGTTCCCTTAATCTACATGAAAAATGTAGGATTAAATTTTAATTCAAAATTGCTTTATTTTGCAAATTACTGCTTAGAGAAGCCTATATACTTCTGACTTTCAAGAAAGGAATTAGCAGAGATGGAGAGGTAGTACAAGGACTAAGGTACTTACTTTGCATGTGGCCAACCCCAGGCTGGCCTATCCCAAATACCCTGTCCCAGGAGTGATTGCCTGAGTATAGTCAGGAATAAGTTCTGAGCACCGAAAGGTGTGGCCCCAAAACCAAAAATAAAAGAATTACTCACACACACACACACACACACACACACACACACACACACACACACACATCCTGTCTCTTTCACATAAACAATCCAGGAGGATATAATACACTTTTAAACCAAAATTCACAGAATAGTACAGTTGGAAGAAAAATAAGGATTTTTTACCAGGATGCTGCGTGGTGCTTTTTATTGAACATGCAGGGGAACATGGGCTCTCTCTAATCCTTTTTCAAAACCAGTATTAAAAAGCTACTCATCTCCACAGGACCTTCTTTGTGGAGTATGCGAATCCTAAGAATCTCAATTTGTTAGCTGTCACAAGAAAAGGACAGAAAAGCCTTTTATAACTGCTGGCATTTCTAAGGCTTCATTTTTCATCTCAAGAGCTCTGTGTTCTAGTATTCCTCAACTGAAAAGAGAAACTGTGGTTGTAAGAACAGGGGAGAGGAGAAGTAGCAGGCATATGGGAGCCACCTTTGGAAGCTGCAAATCTACCAGGTTTTCCAGAGTTATGACGTCCTTGAAGATACGAAGGGTATAATCATTCTTTCTGGGAGAGCAGTCTCAGCAGAAACCAGAGTGAGCTACTACTGACAAAGAGGTATCTGTTGACACCCTGAAAGAAAACCCCAGGTACCCCTAAATTTACATGGTCTCATCTAACATATTCAAAATTCTAACACTTCTAAGACGCCCTGCTTGCTCCATCCCAATGGCTCTGTGACCTTGGAGAAATGTCTTTTGAAGTTTCCTGTGTCTATAAAACCTGGATAATAATACTATCTGTCCCAGATGGTAGGAATTGTTTGATTTAATTAGCTCAAGCTGGAAAGGTCTTTGATAACGTCAAGTGCTAAATATTATTATTGTTATAAGTGCAGGTGGAGGCAATGTTACCCAGCTCATCTATAATTAGAAAGGCCCAGAATCTGCAACCGGTGCCAACACTCCGGCAGTTAAGGAGACAATACTCTGTGTCATTTTCTCCCCCAGACAAACTTGGCTCATTCTGACTGAATATGTAATTCCTCTTTTTATATTCTTTGAGAGGTTGGTGCTTGTCTGGGGCTTGCCCACTGCAGAGCAGCATTTTACTGGGAGTGTTGGCTTTGGGAGGCAGCATTCTCCATGGAGCGCGCAGGCGGGGCTTCTTGGCGCTTGAGTCAGGGAGCAGCGCTAATCCCTCCCCAGAAATGCTTGTTATCCGACAAGTGCAGCAAGTTGCTTTACTTATAGAGTGAAAGATCCCAGCCCTCTTTTAGAAATAAAAAAGCTTTCTTCCCCTGACCCCAAACAAATCGCAAATACTGAAAATAGATCACACCTGAGATGTGTGGCCAGGATAAAAGGGGACAAGTGTCCCTTCCCTGCAGTGACCCTGAGACAGTTTGTCAGAATCCAAAGTTCCCCTGGGAGTAATTTAGAAACCATTGGACCAAATCATCTCTAAACTGGGTTTCAACTTAGAATTTTTGAGTATTTTAAATTTTAGTAATATTAAGAACTAAACTCTTCAGGTCCTTTTTTGAAGAGGTGATTTGGGTCACGCCCAGCAGAGCTCAAGACTCACTCCTTATGCTCAGAAATCACTATGGGGTGATACTGGGGGTCAAACTGGGGTCAGGTATACAAGTGTGTTAACCTTTGTACTACCTCTCTGACACAAGACGGCTGAACTCTTGTTCTTGTTGGTTTTTATTTGGGAAAAGGGGTTTGACCACACCTGACAATGCTCGGGATTTACTCTTGGCTCTGTGCTCAGGGTTATGGGGGACCAAACCCAGGTTGACGGCATGCAAGGCAAGAAACCTACCCACTGTACTATGGCATCAGCCCCAAGACTGCTGAACTCTTAAAGAAGTTTATCCAGACTTATAATTCATTTTAGATGCTGTTTTGTCTGAGAAAAGTGTTCCTGACCATCTCTTCTCTTCTCCTAATGACAGCAGTTGCTAAGGATCACAGGGCACACTAACTCACCATTACAATTTTCTCAGTGTCGTAGGAGTCAACTCTGGTCAAGCTGGGGTGGGAACCAGTCCCTGCTAGGAACTGAACCCAGATTCTGAACATGCAAGACATGTTCTCTAGCACGTGAAACACCCCCAGCCCCAAAGTCTTTTATTATCTTTTTCATCACCATTAGTACTCTCCTCCTCATAGTAAACATTATGGAGCAATTGGTCAGCAGTCTGCTATATCCAGAGTTCTGGTTAAGTCGCTCTGTCGCACTGACATCCCATTGTTCATAGATTTGCTCGAGCGGGCATCAGTAATGTCTCCATTGTGAGACTTGCTGTTACTGTTTTCGGCATATCAAGTACTCCACAGGTAGCTTGCCAGCCTCCGCCGTGTAGGCAGGATACTCTTGGTAGCTTGCCGGTCTCTCTCTCTGAGAGGGGTGGAGGAATTGAACCCGGGTTGGCCTCATGCAAGGCAAGTGCCTTACCTGCTGTGCTATTGCTCCAGCCCTCTGGTTATGTAAGGTAGATAAAGCCTATTTGTCTGGGCTCCCATAAATGGTGATTTACACCATGATAGTGAATAAACTGCCAACTAGATGTAAAAAAAAAGTGCCTATATATATCATATATATATATATATCTTAGAACTTGAGAATGCATATTAACATCTCGTGTGTTTCTTTTGGGGGGCCAACCACACTTGTAGTGCTCAGGATCTATTCCTGGCTCAGTGCTTGAGGTCACCTGTAGTGATGCTTGGAGTATTATGTGGTACCAAGGATTGAACTAGGATCCTGCAGACACGCAAAGCATGTACTTAGTTCACTGAGCTATTTCTTGGACCCTGTATATTGACATTTTATTTATGTGTTTTTGGGGTCACACCCCAGCAATGCTCAGGGGTTATTCCTGGCTCTGCACTCAGGAATTACTACTGGTGGTCCTCAGGGGACCATATGGGATCTAACCCTGGTTGGCCATGTGCAAGGCAAATGCCTAAACATTTTACTATTGCTCTGACTCCTATGTTGACAATTTTTTAAAATAAGAGATTTATTACATTTTCTTTAATGTATTATCTCCTGAATTCATTTGATCAAGAAGCCCCTTTACAAACTAGAGAGAGAGATGGGATAGGTGTTTAGGTGCTTGCCTGGCAAAAAGTGAATCTTGGTTCAAATCCCCAACACCACATGTGATCCTTCGACCAGTGCCAGTTCTCACTTCTGAGCACAGAACTAGGAATAGCCTCTGAGCACTGCCAGATGTGACCCCAGTCCCTCCCCTCAAAAACAGCCCTTTTCTCCCTGACTCAATTATTAATATTCCATAGAACTATTATTCCTACATCCTAATTTTTCTGTGATTTGTAGACCAGCAACATAGGTATCATCTGGAAATTTGTTTAGAAAACCAGAATCCTAGACCATCCCAGAGTAGGAATGAACAATTAACAAGTTCTCCTCGTGGGTTATGTGGCATTAAAGTTGAGAAGCACCACCTTGAAAAATAATAGATAGAGGATAAAGTATAGCTAAGCTTAACATCTTTATATAACTCCTTATTTCAAAGACTTGTACTCATTTTCACTTAATACCAACTCAATTCAAACCACAGCTAGTTCTTGCTGACTGCTTACTTTGTGCAAGGCTTACTTTGTGCGAGGATTATTCTAAACAATTTACTTGTGTAATCCTCAACCTTATCTCGTGAGACAGGTTCTCCCCAATATCTGAAAATAGTGGGTTCCTACTGTTGCAGGTGACTTCTGTGAATTGGGGAGGAGAGAGGCAGTAGCCTTGAGAGGGAATCAATAGTCTCCCTCTCTCCCCACCTGGGTTCCTGGGGAAAGGCCTGGAGAAATCCAAGAGTTATGGAAGTTTGTGATGAACACCCACACAGTACAGACCTCCTGTCTCACCAGGTCCATGAGGCAGTCAGCAAATCAGCAAACTGCACCTTAGTCTCACTTGTTCTGCCCAGGATGGGAGATGATCCCACCACCTGATTTCTCAAGGAATTGGGGAAACAGGCTGGATCAAGGAACTGTTCTTCGCAGGAATGGAAAATTGGTCTGAAATTCTACTCAGGTTCACCAGGAATGCCACTTTTACTCATAGAAAAAAAGTTCAAGAGACAAATTGTGAAGTAAAACACATTTATTTGGGGAAAAAAAGGAGATAGAGAGAGAGAGAGAGAGAGAGAGAGAGAGAGAGAGAGAGAGAGAGAAAGAGAGAGAGAGGGAGGGAGAGAGTGTGTGTGACAGACAGACAGAGACAGAGAGTGAAAGAGAGACAGTTACAGAGATGCTCCAAAGAGAACACAAGCTTCTCCAGCGTAGAAAAAGCAAAGCGCCTATCCCATGGAGAGACATGCAGGCCATTTCCCCAGAATGAAGAAACATACCCTAAAGCAAAAAAAAAAAAAGTCCACAGATTAAGAGGAGATGAAGCAAATGTCTGCATCTCTTCCTCTACCAAGTTAGTTCAGATAGCTTTCCCAAATTGTCCCCATAAAATCCATTGCTAGGCTGGTTGCCAAGCTCAGACGAGTCAGTCTTTGAATGTTCTTATAAGGCACACACTTGTTCCAGCAGTGACAGTCTCCTCCCAGGCCTTCCAACCAGGCTCTGGGTCTGGAATTTTATTTCAGTGGTTTTCTAGACCAGGCTCTGGAGTTGACTCCTGTGTCTCCAATGCCTTTGGGCTGTTTAGGTTCCAGGCAATGTTTTTCTTCTATATGCTTTCAACAGTGCCCAACCCCTCATCTCTCTGTCTGTTGTATTATCTCAGACTTTGTTTCTGCTGGGTCTTTCCTCAGGAAGGATCTGACTTTCTCTTGGCTGACATTGGTACCAGTTGAGTCCTTTTTTCAAAATCTCTTTTGAGATTTATTTATGTGTTTCTGCAGCAAGGCCAGCAGAATTGCTTACATGGTGGTGCTGGAGTTGGTTGGTGTGGGAGACTGCCTGTGCTCCTAGGAGTAGAGGAAGTGGGGAGAGGTAGCCCATCCTAACTCTGAAAAAGCCTGGAGATTTAGGTCACAAAACCCTAAAATCAGAATTTTCAACAAGTTAATATCTCAGTTAGGTTTGTCCTGAGATGGTGGAGTCTGGCCAATGGACATGGCAGAAAGTCTGGTTTGTGGGAGCAAGCAGCTGTCAGGGGTTCTGCTTGGGAAGGAGGGGTACCAGGCTGATCTGACCCCTGCCCCCTGCTCCGATTTACCCTGGTCTATTCAGCCTTATGCAGGCCTGAGATGAACTGTGGCTTTTGATCTCTTTTGAGATTTATTTATGGGTCTCTAAAGCAAGGCTTTAGAGTTTGTACAGCTGAGCTGGAGGTGGTTTGTGGGCATGGCTCCCAATACCTAAATTTTAGCCCTTCAATTTCTCAGGAAACTTGGTCCCAAGTTGTTGGGGTCTTGCCAGAGGGACAGAGGCAATTTTGGGGTATCAGGAAGCCTGAAGTCACCATCAGGCTGCTGTTACACTTGCGCCGCAGGTACAGGTTGACCTGTTGGTGGCCCGCACCCCTCAGTTAAAAGTCTGAAGAGTCTTTATTTCTTTGTCCACAAAATGTGTCTGACCATCGTGCTCTTGACTACTTTAGAGCTAGTGACAAAGTAATTTATTTTCATCACATCTTGGTTTTATTACTTTCTTGGCACTCATAGTGAGCCACCCCTCTCTATCTGCCTACTTCACTATGGATCAGTGCTGTTTAATTTTTTAATGTTTTGGTTTGGGGGCCACAGCCAGCAGTTCTCAGGGATTATTCCTGGTTCTGTGCTCAGGGATCTGTCTGGCAGTGTAGTGCCAGGTTTGAAACCCTACTCAGGTGCTTGCAACGCCTGTGCCTTAACCCCAGTACTATCTCTCTGACGCCAGGATCTTATTTTAAGTTGAAATGGCATCAAGTATAAAAAAAAAAAAGAAAAATCATTATTGTTGATTTATATGGAAAAGATTTTTGATAATTTTCAGATTCACAAATGAACATATAAAATCATATACAAATAACACATAAACCGGACACACCCACTCATGAAAGCAGAAACTCTATGATGGAATCCAGGGTCATCAAACAGCTGCTCAGCATTATTTTTGCTCTTTAACTTTTGTCATAATCATAAGCATCTCCTTTGAATTTCTTTTGGCTAAAAAAAATAGGTACTAATATAGGTCTTTTATGAAAGTCGAATGGCATGACACAGACTTTCACAAAGTAGGCAATGCCTGTAATCTTATACCTTGAACTCTTCCTCTGACAAATGACATAGTTAAATTTCCAGGGGTTACCCAATCTGCTCCAGGTCATACGGCTATTAAATGGCAGATCGTTGACCTAAGGATCTTGGCTTTAAGAATCACTGGAGCAATGCTTGTTACCTCTCTAACTTTCATTTGCTTAGGTTTAGGGGCTGCATGTGGCAGTGTTTGGTAGGCGATTGACTCCTGGCTATGCTCAGGGAACCGTGCGATATGGGAACAGAACTTCCTGAATGCAGAGCAAGCACTTGGACTACTGAGTTCTCTCTCCTGCCCTCTCAACTTCTCTTCTCTTTTCTTTTTTAATGCTATGCACTTTCCTGCTCTGCTTGGGACACAGTGTCCCTCTGGCTGCAATAAATAATCTCCCCACATAGTTAAACATCTCAACTGGGTGAGTTAGTTCTTCCAGGAAGCTAAATCCCTTTCTATCGTTCAAGTCAGGTCATCTGCATACCTCCCAACGCACATCTTTTTTCTTTCAGATCATCAGCATTTACTCATTTTCCATGTGCGTGTTTGTGTGTATGTGTGCGTGTGTGTGAGAGAGAGAGAGAGAGAGAGACAGAAACAGAGAGAGAGAGCAACAGAGACAAAGACAGAAATAGAGAGAGAAAAAGAGAGAGATTAGGTGGTTAGTGTGTATCTTTAAGAGAAGAAAAGAGTGAGCCTTACTCTTTTCTGACATGAACCATATGAACAGGTGTTTGATCATTGTATGACTGAAACCCAAACGTGAAAGTTTTATAACTGTAGCTCATGGTGATTCAATTGGAAAAAAAAAAGAGTTAAGCATCATTAAATGCCTGATGCTTAGTTAATATGCAAAGATATGGGGAAATTTTTTGCCTTTACTTGAACTCTTACTATCTTTCTCCTGACCTAGCCAAGTTCTTTCCAGAAGAAGCTGTAACATGTGACCAAACATGTTGGATTTAGAATCGGCAGACTTGGATTGCATCCATCTGTGGAATATAGAATAACAGAGTGGGAGACTAACACCCAAGAATTGTAGAAACAAGTACCAGGAGGTTGACTCCATAGTTTGGAGGCTGGCCTCACATTCTGGGGAGAGGGCAACTCAGAGAAGGGATCACCAACTATAATGTGGTCGGAGGCCATGCGGGGGGAAGGGTGTTGTGGGCTGAATGTGGGCTAGAGACTGAACACAGTGGCCACTCAACACCTTTATTGCAAACCACAACAGCTAATTAGAGAGAGAGAACAGAAGGGAATGCCCTGCCACAGTGGCAGGGTGGGGTGGGGGGAGATGGGATTGGGGAGGGTGGGAGGGATATTGGGTTTACTGGTGGTGGAGAATGGGCACTGGTAAAGGGATGGGTTCTCGAACTTTGTATGAGGGAAACATGAGCACAAAAGTGTATAAATCTGTAATTGTACCCTCATGGTGATTCACTAATTAAAAATATATAAATTTTTAAAAAATCAGAAGACTTGGATTTGGTCCTTGTTCCCCTATTTACAAGCTTTGAAACTTTGAGCACTCACACAATTTCAGATCCACAAATTCTCAGCATTGTTAAATGGGGATAATAATACCTTAAGAATAAATGTAACTCTCGAAGTTTCTAAATGAAGTGCATAGCCTCCATATACATCCTAAAAATATGAATGTCTTACAGTGACTGGGATTTTGGGCTGTGTTTAAGAGTTTCAATTCTGTAGTCAGAAAGGTAAGTTCAAATTCCAACACACATTATTATTGTGCAAACCAGTATTTCTCAGCCTTTTTCCAACCACGGACCCTTCCAGCCTTCTTTCCTTCTTGTGATCCCTCATCTCATGCACGCTCTCTCATTATTGCCATTTTTCACCTGTGGCCCTTTTAGAATATCTTGGGGCCCAGTTGAGAAATTCTGGTCTATACAGTAATTTGACAATCCATTATTTGCTAATTTTTGTTGAGCTTTTTCTTTCATACACATAATTCATACTGAATATATTCTGCATTGTGGTTCTATTCTATCCTAAGGTATGTGGTCTGTGCTTTTTTTTTACTCAACATAAGCTCTTATAGCAAAGAATTCATTAATTATTACTATAGTTTACATTTATTCTGAAAATAACCAAGATTTTCTGTACTGGAAGCACATCAAGTGACCAAAGCAGGAATAAAAAGCAGTTTACATTCCATACAATTGTTGTCATCATACATTTTTATGTTCAAATCATTTTAAGTCAGGATAAACTGCGGAAATGAAACCCCAACAGGGTCCATTAAATTATATTTGGAATAAAATCATTTGGCCTAATTTTCATAACCACATATTTTAGAGAATACCACCACCCCAGCCAGGTGTGCCAGACGACGCCATTGTCTGTTTTGGCTGTGTAAGGACCTTGGTAGTACAACCCGTTCAGGTTCGCAGAGTGACACCTAGTGGGAGGAAAAGAAGAACTCTTAGACAAGAAAATAACCCTTGATGCTCCTAGAAAGTGAGGAAAGACATTTTAACCGTGTATTCTGTCATTCTTCAGACAATGAAAGATGCAAGCTTCCAAAACCCAAAATATTACTAAAACGAACTGGGTTTTGAAATAGTGAGCTTGGATGAGAGAGAGAGAGAGAGAGAGAGAGAAGGAGAGGGGAGAGAGAAAGGAGAGGAGAGAGAAAGGAGAGGAGAGAGAGATTAGAGGAGAGAGAGGAGAGAGATGAGATGAGAGAAAGAGAGGAGAGAGATGAGAGAGGAGAGAGAGGAGATGAGAGAAAGAGAGGAGAGGGATGAGAGAGGAGATAGAGAGAAGAAAAGTGTCACAAAGGCAAGTTGTGAAAGCAGGCAGGTGGGGAGCAAAGGAAGAAGGGAAACTGAGGACATTGGTGGTGGGAAATGTACACTGGTGAAGGAACAGGTGTTGGAACATTGTATAACAGAAAATCATGGGCAATTCTGTAACTGTGTATCCCATGATGATTCTATTAAAAGTTCTAAAAAGTAAATAAAAATAAATAGCAGGTTTGGTGAGGGGATGGTGGGGAGATAGTACAGAGGTTAAGGTGCTTACCTTACAAACACAGCTGACCCCAGTTCAAGCCCTGGCATCAAATACAGTCCCCCAAGGACCACCATGTGTGATGATCCCTAAGCTCAGAGCCAGGAGTCAATATTTTGAGGTTGTGGAGCAGAGGTGGGCTATACCTAGCAGTTCTTAGGTATTACTCCTGGCTCTGTTTTCAGGGATCACTTCTGGAAGGGCTCAGAGGACTGTGTGGGATGCTAGAGATTGAATTCAGGTTGTCCGTATGCAAGGCAAATACCCTAACTGCTGTACCACCTAGGCCCAGGAGTAAGTCTTGAACATAGATAGTGTGGCCAAAGCCATGCATCCTGACCTCCAAATTGGTATCTTTTTAGAGTCTCAATGGAATGTGTCTCATGCTTCACATGATAAGGGAAGCCTGGACTTGATTGCTGGCACACCATGCTTTCTCAAGCATAGAGCAAGAAGTAACCACTAACCACTGGGTATGGACTCTAAATCAAAAGTAAAATAAAATAAAATTTCATGGTAGATTTTAGTGCCCATAACAAATCTCAAGACAGAACCCAAGCCACTTTCAATGAATTAAGATGCATTTCTAGATTCTTCTAGGAGCAAGAATATAGCATTAGAATATACATATATGTATATGTATATATATATGTATATATATATATAGTAGAAAGCCAATATCCATGACGAGGGTAAACAGGGATTAGGAGGACTGGTCAAGGGTTGTAACTAACCACAAGTGTGTATGGAGCTGAGGGCAGATAAGATAGAGAAGAGACCACTCTGACAATAATAGCTGAAAATGATCATGCTGGACAAGATCTGAGGGTTAAAATAGATAACAGATATTCTTGGTAACCTTTCAGTATCAATATTGCAAACCACAATATTCAGAGAGAGAGAGAGAGAGAGAGAGAGAGAGAGAGAGAGAGGAAAAAGAAGGGCACCTGCCATAGAGGCAGGCAGGGGGTGGGGGTGATGGGAGGGAACCTGGAGACACTGGAGCTGGGAAATGTACACTGGTGGAGGGATGAGTGTTGGAATACTGTATGACTGAAATCCAATCATGAATTACTTGTAATGTTCTAAAAAATAAATTAAAAAATATATATAGCATTATAGTGTTTTCATAGGGTCTATTAAGTTTCAACCTTCAGCACCATCTATGGTCCTCTAAGCTGAACCTGGAATGATCCCTAAGTGCTGAGTCAGAAGTAAGCCTTGGATACAGCTGGGTGTGGCCCAAAAACCAAAAGAAGAATTTCTATTATTAAAAGCTTGAAAGAAGAAAGGGAGGAAGATGAAAGAAAGAAAGAAAGAAAGAAAGAAAGAAAGAAAGAAAGAAAGAAAGAAAGAAAGAAAGAAAGAAAGAAAGAAAGAAAGAAAGAAGAAAGAAAGAAAGAAAGAAAGAAAGAAAGAAAGAAAGAAAGAAAGAAAGAAAGAAAGAAAGAAAGAAAGAAAGAAAAAAGAAGGAAAAAAGAAGCACACAAAATCTCAGACTGTGACCTTTAACCTTAGCAAGAGTGGCATAGGCCAACAATGCATGTGTGGCCCAGAGCTTTCTCACCAATATCCCTAGATAATCCATACTTATGAGTTAATCAATCTGCTGCCGAGATTTACCTTTCACAATCCAAACTCCCTTTCCTCCCCTTTTAAAATCGCTAGCATATCAATTATTTTAGCTACCAGAGTAAGTAAATAATCCCCAAAAGAATTTGTTTGTTTGGGGACCACCAGGTAGTGCAGTTCTCAGGGGTTACTCCTGGCTCAGTGCTTAGAGTTACTCTCCCTGCCCCATGCTCAGGGGACCATGCAGGTCCCGGGGATCAAACCCAGAGCTCTAGTATACAAAATATTCTACCCCTTTGAGCTATCTCCACAGGACCCTCAAGACAGCAATTTAAAGTTTTCTCAATCATGAGCTCCTTTTTTCTGCATTGCTAATTCTTTACATATATTGCCAATATGTAGAGAAGCTGGTGAGATTATTATAAATTTTTTAACGTCTTTCTCTGCTCCTTTGGAAACTATACAGTGATATGGGCGGCTACATGTAAGAGTATGCCATGTGTGGCTCAGAGTGAGGCCCTGAGGGTGTGGTGCTGTGAGGATACCGCTGTGCCGCTCCCCCCCTCAGATCATCCCGGAGCACACAGTTATGTGAATAGAAGCCCTGCAACTAACATGTAGGACTGAAAATAAACAAAAAGGTGCAAGGACTTGAGCTAGGATGCACAAACCCCAGTGAGCACCTGTGTGAGCAAAGACAGTCCAGCGAAACCCCACAATCCAGTGTGTTTGACTTGGTCACAGCAACAGCAACAAAGGGAAGGGGGTGGAGGAGGAATAAAATGACTCAACTGTCAAAATGCAAACAGAAGAGGGCCAGGGAGGTGGCACTATGGGCTGGAGGACATGCTTTGCATACTCAAGGCCCTGGGTTGCAGGGGTCCTGCCTGGGTGTAGCCCTGATGACCCCTGAGGTGGGTGAAGCAAGCAACACACCCCCTGCCCCGAGCATTGAGCTTTCAGGTCTGCATGGCTAGGCTGAGTACCTTGGGTACTGAGTAGCCCCTGCACCCCTGAGTACTGCTGGGGAGACCCACAAAAATGCAAACTCCAGGGCCAATAGTTTAACTATGGAGATTTGGCTTAACACACCTTACACCCAATCACTCAGCCAGGCCCCATGGAATCTACAACTCTACAATCAGCTCCAAATGCTCCAAATGAGGACAGGGTGATTTTAGAGAAAATAAACATAGCTCTGATATCTCTCCTCTAAACACGACAGCAAACTCTGCAAAAGTGTTAAAAATCTGGGTTTGGAGAATGAGTGTGTACTCAATGGGCTGAGGGCAGGCTTTGCATGTGGGGGGCCTGGGTTTGATCCCTGGTACCACATGGAACCCCTGAGCACTGCCAGCAACAACTCTTGAGCACAGAGCTGGAGCAGTCCCTGAACAACACCAGGTGTGATGCAAGAACAAGACAACCATAAGGAAAAGTTAAAAATCTGGTGGCGGCACTGACATGACAAGGCCTCAGTTGCATGGACAATGTGATATCCCAGAACACTCGCTAAAGAAACTATAATGGAAAGCACAAACATGCAAATACTTTGAGGCTGCCCTGTCTTCCCAAATCTTACTGAAGATAATATTCAATGAATGAAAGCCACAGTAATTAAAAGATAGTATTAGACAGAAAAGATTAAAACAATATCACAGTTACTTCATATGATCAAAAAAGGCGCAGTTACCTGGTTATTAGAATGCCAGAACTATTTTTCCCTTATTGAAGAATTTTCTATTTCTTTATGTTGCTTTGTGGCCTGTTACTTATAAGTTATTCATAGTTTGCAAACAATCTTTGTTAAAGTAGTAATTTGATTTATTTCATGACCTGTCTTTCAAGCATTGCTAATGTGCACAATGAAAAATTCCTTAAGGATGCTTCATCACTGAAGAATTCTAATAAGGATGACTACTAAATAAAACTAGTCTTATAAAGGAGACCAGCATTACCTCAGTATCATAATTAGTGCCCAACAGTGAGATATTATCATCACCATTGCTTTGTTTATAAAATATCAAACCTGTTGAACCACCAGCCAGACTGTTCTTCCTCTGCACAGTTCCCTTCGTAGTTGTCATTATCTCTGTCCCTCGTGCTGAATTTCATCCTTTGATGACTGCCCCACCACTGCACCTCAGGGTGAGAATTCCCTGCAAGAGCATCTCCAGCTGTTCCAGAATATTCCCCAAAATTCAACTCATAAAAAGTCTAAAAAATAAAAATATATACATATATAAACACAAGTTCTACAATCAGGTAGTTACTCCTTTTACATTGTTTGTGCAATTGGCGAAAGAATCGATTCGATTGTCTATTTTTGTTTCCACTGACTTCAGAGTTTCTATTATATGTTTTATGCAGTAGCACAGCATTATTTAAAAATTTCAATACCTTTTCATCTCCAACTTTAAAATTTTTATATTGTGCATAGCGGCTATTCTTTTCAAAATCTGTAAGGTCAATCTTTAAAGTATAATCACCTGGGGAAAAAATGCACACAGAAAACAAGAAATTGTTATTATTTTTTTTCCTGAGAAATTGTCATTATTTTTATAAATATGACATAACATTGACTTATTTGGTTTAAGAATATCACTATATTCCACTTAGACCATTTCCTTCTGCTAGGAGTGAGGTTGTAAAGAATGAACAGTGTTTACAACAGAAATGTTTTATTATGTACTTTACTTGGAAAAAGTAGGGATAAAATATTAAAGACAGAAATGTTTACTTGGATGCAGAAATATACAAATTAGAGCAATTCACCTGTCAAACAGACAATAAGAAAACAAACAATGAAGGGGGAATGGCTCAAGGACTGGAGAGCTCAGTTTGTTCACAGGAATCCTAGGCTTGATCACAGCAATAGCACCCAAGTTTGCCAGCAGAGGAGATGATCTTAAAATGAATGACTGGAACCTAGTGCCAGGTGGAATGAGGAGGCGGGGCAGGGGACTGAAGTCCTCGGTACTGACAAGTAACATCTCTCTCCACTGTCCCATCATTCGCAGATAATAAGGCTCCTTTTCAGAACAAGTGTCAGGAGCATAGAAAGCTACAAATCAATCACTGTAAGACAAGTATGTTTCCTATGGTGGAGGGATGGGTGTTGGAATACAGTATGACTGAAATCCAGTCATGAATGGCTTTGTAATGCTCTGAAAAAAATTATAAAAAAAGACAAGTATGTTCTATTCTTCTACATTTGCTGAAGAGAATTTTACAATGGCCTGGAATAATTTAAGAAAATGCTTTTTTTTTCTTATTCTTTTTTCTTTTTGGGTCACACCTAGCAATGCACAGGGGTTACTCCTGGCTCTGCACTCAGGAATCACCTCCTAGCAGTGCTCAGAGGACCATATAAGATGCTGGGAATCGAACCTGGGTCGGCCGCATGCATGGCAAACACCCTACCCAATGTACTATTGCTCCAGCCCCAAAGAAAATGCTTTTTGTCAAAATAAGAACATTAAAATAAAATCACAGAAAGAAGGTTTGATTTTAGGGTGCTGGACTCCGCAGGGAAACTGAGGCAGGAGCTGGCTGGCTGTAGTGCATGCTGTGCGTTCACCAAGTCTCAGCTTCAGTCTTAACACTCTAGATCCTCCAGGTATTGTCAAGAGTGTAGACCTCGAGTACCACAGGCTATGACCCAAATTCAAAATAAATCAAATATAGACTCATCAGGTTTTCAAACCAGAACCTGCAGGCCACAATAAAAGAGAACCTGGGCCTGTCACATAGGCTGACAAGGACCACAGACAATACAACCTTTCCAGGCCTCAGGACTGGGAGTGAACTTCGGAGAAACATCGCTAATTGCAGGATCTCAGAGTTCAGACCCTAGAAAGAATGAGTAGCTGCAGTGCCATAAACACCAGGCAGCGCATGCAGGATAGCAGGTAGATGACCCCACCTGGTGGGCTCTCTCTCTCCCACCAGGTTGACACAACAGCTGCAAATACAGACCCTAGTACCTAAAAAATCCAGAAGAGCCCAAACAGTAAAACAAAACAACATGAAGCCACAGTGCCACCTGCTGGTACTGTAAAAGTAATTCAACTCTAAATTGAGGATCCAGACAAACCAGAGTGCCCGAGAACAGATGACTGTTAAAGAAACTATGGTACATCTACACAATGGAATACTATGCAACAGTTAGAAAAAATGAATTATGGAATTCATTTGTAAATGGATGGACATGGATATTATCATGCTGAGTTAAATAATTCAGAGGAGAGGAACAGACAGAATGATTGCACTCATTCGTGGGCTATAAAAAAAACATAATATGAGACTAATACCCAAGGATGTGCTGGAGCGATAGCACAGTGGGTAGGGCTTTTTTCTTGCATGCGGCCAACCCAGGTTTGATTCCTCCTCCCCTCTCGGAGAGCCTGGCACGCTACTGAGAGTATCTCTCCCGCACGGCAAAGCCTGGCAAGCTACCCGTGGCATACTCGATATATCAAAAACAGTAACAAGTCTCACAATAGAGACATTACTGGTGCCCTTTCAAGCAAATTGATGAGCAATGGGATAACAGTGACAGTGACCCAAGGACAGTAAAAACAAGGTCCAGGAGTTGGAAGCCTGCCTCATGTGCTGGGGAAGAAGGCAATTGGGATAGAGAAGGGAGCACTATGACAAAGGTAGTTGGAAATGATCGTGCTGCGTGCTGAAATAGATAAAGAAACAAAAAAACTGCACGCTGAAAATAGATAAACAAAAAAAAGTGCATGCTGAAAATAGATAAAGAAACAAATATGATAAGCTCTCAGTATCTGTATTGCAAAACACAATGCCTGAAAGGAAAGAGAGAAGAGATCGAGAAAGAGAGAGAGTCTGCCAGAGAGACAGGCTGGGGGAGAATGGCAGGAAGAAAACTGGGTTTATTGGTGGTGGGAAATATACACTGGTAGAGGGATGGATGTTGGATCATTGTATGAATGAAATCTGGCCACAAATAACCCTGTAACTATCCCACAGTGATTCAATAAAAAGAAAAAGGGGGGGCAGGTGGGCAGTTGCCTTGCATGCAGCCAACCCTGGTTGGATCCTGGGACTCTCATATGGTCCCCTGAGCACTTCCAGGAGTGATTCCTAGTGCAGAGTCAGGAGTAACCCCTGAGCATGACCAGGTGTGGCCCCCAAAACAAAAACAAACAAACCAAAAAAAGAGAAAAAAAGGAGGGGCGTGGAAGCAGGGCTTAAAGGGGCAGATGAAAACAATAAACCTTGAGATCTCAATGAAATATGACATTACAAGAAGAAAACAATTGTCCAGAACCCAACCTCAAAGATTATGGCTTCCAAACAGATAAACTTCAAAATTGTAAATAAACTCAGAAACAGAAAAGAAATTAAATAAATAAATAAATACAAACCAAAGTGACAAAGCTTAGGAAATTAATGAGATACCAAAAAATCCCTTATAAATTAAAGGGCTCAGAAAATTTTAAAGTCAATGAGTATAAAGCATTAATGCAGTTTCTATCAAAATTTACTTGGCATTCTTTAAGAACATGGAACGAATAGTGCTAAAACTGATATGGATTTATAGAACTCTCCTAATAGCCCAAGAAACACTGAGAAAAAAAGTATATGGGAGGTTTTTCTTTTTCTGACCTTAAATTATATACTACAAAGCCATAGCAACCAAAAATTATATACTACCAAGCCATATCAATCAAAACTGTGTAGTGTTGGAATAAAGGCAGACTCCTTGTCTAATGGATAGAATTGAAAGTCATAAATAAACCCTCAGGTATATGGACAATTAATCTATGACAAAAGACATAAGTACATGAATTAGAGTAAGGAAATTTTCTTCAACAAATGGTCCTAGGCAAATTTGTTAGTCATGTGCCAAAGAATAAAAATGAACTTGAACTTCACTTGTCATTGGAAAAATGCAAATCAAAATATCTATGCTATATCACTCCAGATGAGTGAGAATGATACATGTAAAAAAAGATGGCAGGGGGCTGGAGCAATAGCACAGCGGGTAGGGCGTTTGCCTTGCATGCGGCCGACCCAGGTTCGATTCTTCAGCATCCCATATGGTCCCCTGAGCACTGCCAGGAGTAATTCCTGAGTGCAGAGCCAGGAGTAACCCCTGTGCATCGCCAGGTGTGACCCAAAAAGCAAAAAAAAAAAAAGGAAAAAAAAAGATGGCAAAAAACAGTTCTGGCAGGGATGTGATGAAAAATAGCCTTCATCCATTGTTGATAGGAATGTCATGATTCCATTTCTATGGAAAACAGTATGGAGACTTCTCAAAATATTAGTAAGGGCTAAGTAGATAGTACAGCAAGTAGGGTACTTGCACTGCTTACAGCTGAGTCTGGCTCAATCTCCAGCCCTGCATATGATCCCTGAGCATGGCTCGGAGTGATCCCTGAGCACAGAGTCAGAAATAAGCCCTGAGCATGGCTGAGTATGGCCCAACCTTCCCACCCCCAAATGAATAATAGCACTTTCATATGACCCAGAAATTCCACTTCTTGGCATCTACCCAAAAGCACAAAAACATTAATTAAAAAATAGATTTCCACCCTATGTTCACTGCAGCTCTAAGTACAATAGCCAGGATATGGAAATAGCCCAAGTTCCCAAGAACAGATGAGTGTGCAAAGAAATTATAGTATGCACACTACTACTCCATGTGTATACCAAACTGCTACTCAGCCATAAGGAAAGATAAATCTTTTTTTTTTTTTTGCTTGTTGGGTCACACCCAGCGATGCTCAGGGGTTACTCCTGGCTTTGCACTCAGGAATTGCTCCTGGCAGTGCTTGGGGGACCATATGGGATGCCGGGGATCGAACCCGGGTCAGCCGCGTGCAAGGCAAATACCCTACCCGCTGTGCTATCGCTCCGGCCCCCAAGGAAAGATAAATCTTGCTATTCACTGCTGCTTGAGTGAAACCACAGGATATTTTACTGAGTGAAGTTGAAGAAAGTTAAATACTGAATAAACTCAGTCATAAGCAGAATATAAAGAAACATAGGGAAGGAACCAACAATGGGCAATGACAGCTCTGCGTTTGGCATTGTCAAAAGGGAGGGGTCCACACGCACTCAGGCCGAGCTTCATGCATGAGTGAAGTCCTATGGAACCCAGGTAATGCTGAATTTTGTGACCTCGGGCTCTGGGCTCAATGGGACCAGGAGCAGAGATCTTCTGACTGCTTTCCCCAATCTCTGGCGACCCAGGGGTCACGCCCATAAACCACCTCCTGCTGGCGCCAGATAATCTTGCCATTGGCCGTGGTCCAGATCCCACGTCTGCTTCTCCCTAAAGGGAGCATAACGTGAGGCCCCATAACCATGCCACCGGACTCCACACCAGGCTATTTCACATGAGGCACCCCAGAGGGGGGCGGGTGAGAGCCCTCCCCACCCCAAGGGACCCAGTTTCGGCAGACAAAAACCTCCACAACCCAACTGTTGCCATGCTCAAGGCTGCTCCTCACGCACTCGGGCCAAGCCTCACATATAGTAAATATATTCCTGGACACAACATAAAACACTCCCTACCCATTCTCCAAATTACCACACCACATTTGATGGGGTTCCGATAGTTGGCAACAATCATAGAGGGAAATATATATATGCATATATACATATTTTCAGATATATATATCAAAGCTCACATCACTCAAACTTTAACAACAGATTAATGATATCCTATAGAATGCCTTTAATGGCTCCTGCCAAAATAGAACAATCTTCATGTTTCCTATATGAACACTTTTTTGTAAGCATGTATAGCAGTTCTTCATAACAGACAATACGAAATATATTATTTCCTATATGAACACTTTTTTGTAAGCATGTTCAGCAGTTCTTCATAACAGACAATATGAAATATATTATTTCAGTTGTGTTTTGGGACAGAGATTGGGGTTTGGGATGGAAACAGACTGAATTTGCTCATGGGAAGGTTTAATGGTGGTGGGATTGGTGTTTGAATCATCATCATCATCATCATAATCATCATCATCATCATCCTGTTGATCACTGAATTTCTCAAGCATTCTCAGTAATGTCTCCATTCATCCTAGCCCTGAGATTTTAGAAGCCTCTCTTTACTTGTTCTTCCCAATGAGGGAAGCTCTTTCAGGGTTAGGGGAATGAGACCCAGCATAGTTACTGGTTTGGGTATAAGAATACACCACTGGGAGTTTGCGAGGCTGTCCCATGTGGGCAGGAAACTCTCAGTAGCTTGCCAGGTTCTCCCAGCGGCAGAAGTAGGCTCTAAGATATCGTGCAGCTGCTTTGCGGCCAAGAGCTTCCGGGAGTTTGGTTTTAAGTCTCTGGATGCTGGCCGATGATGGGATTACGCAGCACCAGGGGCAGTCCCAGGTGTGACCGCCTAGCTACTGGAAAATGGGAAATCTGGGTGGAGCAGGCCCAGTCCCAATCCGAGCAGGCTTGGAAGTCTCAGCTCCGGGTCCCACACACCTGGGTTCCTCTGCTGGTACCTTCATGTGTGAGGCTCGTCCAAACGTGTGGAGAGGGGCCTTGAGCATGGCTGTGGCTAAGGCTCCGGAGGTCTTCGGCCGCAGGAGCTCTGCTCAGGGCAGAGGGAAGCTGGAGCCTATCACCTCTGGGGTGTTTGAATGTTGAATGCAATCAAACATTGTGAACTAACTTATAAAATTTTTTTTAAATTTTTTAAAAACGGAGGTGTCCGAGCCATACAGCGGATAGGGCATTTGCCTTGTGCAAGACCAACCCAGGTTTGATACCTGGCATCCCATATGGTCCCCCAAGCAGGAATAATCCCTGAGTGGAGAGGCAGAAGTAACCCCTGAGCATCGAAGTTTCTCTGCTGGAAGCTATAGTATAGCTTAAAACATTAATATTAGCGCTATAGTTAATCACAGTGCCTGAGTAAAAGTAAACAAGTGAAATCAATGAACAGAAGGTTAAAAAGTCAAGCTTTTAATAATAATAGAGACCTGGGCTGTGAAGAATTCAATAAATAAGATGAAGAGGTCTAGAGAATGCTGTGAAAACAGACTGAATCAAGTGGAGGAATGAATCAGTGATTTGGAAGACAATAATCTACAAATGATTCAGGTAGAATTAGAGAAGTGAGATAAAACACTATGAGAATAATTTGACTATGTTAGAAAAAGCTATACAAAAAAAATGAATATTTCAGAGAGCAGGAGCATTTATGGGTAGGGCATTTGCTTTGCACGTGACTGACCCGGGTTCAATCCCTAGCAGCCCATATGGTTCCCTGGTCCCCCCTTTCTTCATTTAAATAAGTCAAATCTACAAAGGGGACTTCTTTCCAAAAAGGATCATTGCCAACTACAGATCACAGTAATTACTGGACCACTTTCATTGCCTTTGACTCAGTAAAACACAAACACACACACACACACACACACACACATCTTACTTTGTCTATATTGTATTCCAAATTAAATTGATATCCAGCAAAACTTACCTTGTGAGGTTAGTAAGTGAAGATTTTTATTACCCAGCCAATATTCGCCATTTGATCGCACAAAATTTCCAAAACCATTTTTGTAGTCATTCCAGTCTCTAAAACATTTAAATCAAAAGTTGGTTTTAGTAAAATTTGAACAGATCTTTGTAGTAACCAAGGCAGTCACCCCCACCTTTTCACCTTTACCCCAAGTAGTTTCTTCATTAGCTAATGTGTTTCAGTATTCTTGTTTTCAGAGAGTAAAATTTTGTCCATTTAAAAGACTTCCTAACACATGGGGCTGGAGTGATAGCACAGAGGGTAGGGCGTTTGCTTTGCACGCAGCTGACCCGGGTTCGATTCCCAGCATCCCATATGGTCCCCTGAGCACCGCCAGGAGTAATTCCTGAGTGCAAAGCCAGGAGTAACCCCTGTGCATCGCCCGGTGGGACCCAAAAAGCAAAAAAAATAAATAAAATAAAATAAAATAAAAGACTTCCTAACATAATAAAAAGGTTTAATTTACTATAAAATTCACATGTGTTTTTTCAAGTAAATCCTTATAAGTAGCACACCTGTTAAAGTTCTCACTGCCATCAGATCGTCTCTGAATTACTGTCCATCCTCCTCCATCAGACATGTCACAAAAAACAGAGAATTCTTCTGGGCTCTGAAGAGGCTTGATTTTGTAAAATCCACTGAGCTTGTGCCCATCATTGAAAATCTCTGAACAATCTACAAAATGAGATATTCTTTTAATGAATGTTCATGGTTTTATTTATTTTCACAGTTACAAAGTTGTTCATAATGGGATTTGTCATACAATGTTCTATCACCCATCCCTTCACCAGTGAACATTTTCCACCACCAATAACCCAGGTTCCCTCCCACAATGCCCGCACCCCACCTCAGCCTGCCTCCATAGCAGGCACTTTTCTTTTCTCTCTCTCTCTCTTTGCCTCTGTCTCTCTCCCTCTCTCTCTCTTTCTCTCTCCCTTTCTCTCTCCCTCTATCTCTCTCAAAAAGATATTTAACATTCTCATGTGCTTTTTTAAAAAATTTTGCTTTTTGGGTCACACCCAGCGAAGCACAAGGGTTACTCCTGGCCCATGCACTCAGGGAACCATATGGGATGCTGGGAACCGAACCCGGGTCAGCAATATGCAAGGCAAACGCCCTACCACTGTGCTATCACTCCAGCCCCATGCTTTGTTTTTTTTAAGGGAGCCTATGTATGCGATTACTTGATTACTCAATATTAATAAAGATAGTTAAACACATGGGATAGATAAATAGGTCAAAAAACTGTTCCTTGTACCATTTCTAGTGGCTTTAGGAAAGTTTTATCTCCTTCCCAAATATTTATCATCTAATTCTTTGACACAGCCATGGGTAGAAAAGGTCTAAAACAAAGTTCTAGTTTCTTATTTCTTATGTTTATAAAAAACACTTTTTTAATTACATGGTATAAAAATTTAAGAAATTCTCACCTAATATATATGCATATGTATGTATTTGGTTTGAGGCCACTCCCAGCTGTTCTGAGAGCTTACTCCTGGCTCTGTGCTCAGGGATCCCTCCTCTGGCAAGACTTAGGGGGCCATATATAGTGCCAAGGATCAAACTCAGGTCAGTCAAGTACAAAGCAAGCAACCTACCCACTACACTATTTCTCCAGTAGCTAATTATAATTTATTGAAATGAAATTTAATACTTTCATCAGAAAAAAATGCTGGAATTTTTCTTCTACAGAGTTAAAATAACTTAAAAATATTTACAGCAAACAATAGGTCTCAAGAGGGGCCAGAGCAATAGTACAGCAGGTAGGGTGTTTTGCCTTGTATACAACCGACCAGGATTCAATCCCTGCCAGATGGTCCACCAAGCCCACCAGGAGTGACCCCTGAGTGCAGAGTCAGAGGGCCTGAGTTCTACCAAGTGTAGCCCAAAAAATAAAAACAAATAAAAGACAATCTCAAGAATATCAGTCATAGACTTTTGAGTAAAATTTTCATAAATTAACATCACCAACTGACACAATTTACCCTTATTATTTTGTAAATTTCCTTTCTTTGAAAAATTACTGTTCCCATCCTGATTAAATAATTCAATTCTTTAGTTTATTTATAAAAGATATTTCTTCATTATCATTGCTTTTATGCCAAGTTGTCTACAGCTCTGTTTTGTTAAAATAGAATATAGTTCACATGAAAAAGACTGATTAGACAATAGAAACTAGAAGAAAAATAAAAATATAGAACCTGAGATACTTTACAAATTTCCCATCAGACTAATATCAATCACATCAACTGCCTTGATGAGATATTCATCTCAGTAATTACTTAGGCTGTATTCATGTAATAATTTTGAAAATTAGAAGTTTAAGTGTTATTTATACATAGTAGATTATTAAAAAGATCATATTTTGGCCATTAAACAAAAAGAATAACATCAGGGAATGATTATCTAAACTAGGCCAATGTTGCTCAGAAGCTTACATCTTGTGTTCAAATATTTTGTTTAAGTTTTCATTAAAATAAACAAGTCTTAACCTTGTTAGAAATGGAGCTCATTGTTTATATCTAATCTCCTATCAAAGACTTAGAAATGTGAAGACTTACAAATTTAGACTAGTCTTCCAGACAAATATGGAAATAATTAACTATAACATTTGCTTCTATAAACATTCGTGAATATGAAGTTTTCAGCCAATACTTTCTTATTTGGTTTAGTTTTATACCAGTAGCAAGTGTGTTGCTTTTTAAATTATTTTTCTTCCCAAAGGGAAATGCGAACCACATTTCCTCCTGAGATCCAGAGGAAAAAGTTTCAACTGGGAAAATGAAAACAACAGATAAACATTTTGAAAAGTGCCAGGAGCTCACTCACTTCTAAGAAATAAGATGAGAAATGTCTTGGGGTAAAATGACTTAGGATGTGATAGCAGAAATTACAAGCAATGGAGGGCTTAAAATATTAACTAGATATTCAAAGTTATTGTCAATTTAAAATATTTCAACCCACTCAATCCCTGAAGAATAGGCAAGAAAGAAGCAGGGTTAGGGTTCATGAAAATTAAAGAAAAAGAACATTTCTGACTACTTATATAATAATATTGTAAGGCCAAGGCTTCCTGCTCTCTTTGATAAACATAGCATTAGAATGGCTGAAAACTTTCTCTGATCTTGCTGAAAGTGAACTATGTGGGAAGGCTGAATGTCTAAGTTTCATATATTGACATGAAGGTCTGCCCAGTGGGTGTTTTTTTTTCCCATTTGCCTCAGAATGGTGTCTGAGGCTAAGCTGAGAACAACGGTACAAAGCGTCCTATATTCTAAAAATACAAAGAAAGGCCCGCCAGAGTTTAGCAACCACTCTACCAGGCATGTCTGAAAATGCAGAGCTATTCCTGTCACTGCCATTCCTTCTGAGAGCTGGCACAGGCAAGGATGCTCACTCTCGTTACTAATAGCCAACACTATTGGAAGTAGTAATCATGGCAGTTAAGCAAAATAAAAAGAAAGAAAGAAAGAAAGAAAGAAATGCAAGGGATTAAAACTAGAAAAGAAGCTATCACTACTTGCAGACAGCATGATGATATGCATAAAATATTCTAAAGTCTACACATACACACACGCAAAACTTTACAAACAATAAACCTATAGGAAGGGTGCAGGGTATAAATATCAGTTTCAATAAATTGTATTCAATTTATTGTATTCAATAAATACAAATATTTATTGAATTTCTAAAAGCAAACAACAAATTAGAAGAGAAAGAAACATTGGAAGTCCCATTTTAAATTGCATACAAAAAGTCAAGTTTCTAAAAATCAATTTAACAATAGAGGTGAATATCAAAACTATGTCACTAATAAAAAAAAAGTAAAAAACATAGGGAGGTGGGAAAATAGTTCAATGTTAATGGACTGGAAGAATTAACATTGTTAAAATGACCATCTCATCCAAAGCATTCCACAGATTCAATGTAATCTCTACCAAATTTCCAGTAATGCTTGTTAAGGGGATTGAACAAATACGATTAAATTTTGTATAGAACCACAACCCACTCAAGTAGTCAAAGTAATCCTGAATAAAACAAGATGGGAAGCATCAGCTTGCTCAAATCCATAAACAAAAACTATTGTAATCATAAACGGATAGTATTAGAATAAAAGAAGGAACTCAGATCAATGGGTAAAATTGAGAGCATACCAATAAACCCCACCACCACCAGAGATAAACAGATAAACCTTCACAAATACAGTTAATTATAACAAATTTATAAATTAATCAAGAGCATAAAATGGATAAAGGAAACCCTTTTCAACAAATGGTGCTGGAAAAACTGACTAGCTACATGCAAAAAAGAATGAAACTGGACTATTAAACCATGCACAAAAAAAAATCAAAATGTATTAAAGACTTAGAAGTAATTCATAAACTACATTAAAAAAAACCACCAGCAACATACTCCATAATGTTGAATTTATACATCAACAACTTCATAATGTTGGTGTCTTCAGCAATTCAGCTCCATTGGCAAGGAAAGCAAAAGAAACAGATTTTTAAATGGAATTATATAGCACTGTAGCACTGTCATCCTGTTGTTCATCGATTTGCTTGAGCGGGCACCAGTAATGTCTCTATTGTGAAACTTGTTACTGGTTTTGGCATATCAAATACACCATGGGTAGCTTGCCAGGCTCTGCTGTGCGGGTGGGATACTCTCAGTAGCTTGCTGCACTCTCTGAGAGGAACGGAAGAATAGAATCCGGATTGGCCGAGTGCAAGGCAAACACCCTACCTGCTGTGCTATTGCTCCAGCCCGAATGGAATTATAACAACTAAAAAACTTCTGTGCTATAAAATGTACTATCACTAACACAAAAATAAACCCTATGAAAGGGAGAAAATATTTGCACACAATACATCAGACAAAAGGCTAATAGCCAAGTTATAAAAAGTGCTCACAGAACTCAACAACAAAAACAAACAACCCCATCAACAAAAGGAAAGATCTGCTTAACAGACACTTCTCTGAGAAGAAGTTAGGATGGGGATTGGAGTGAAAGCACAAAGAGTAGGGAACTTGTTTTGCATGCAGCAGACCTGGGTTTGATTCCTGGCACCCCATATGGTCCCCTGAATCCATCAGAAGTAATTTCTGAGTGCAGAGCCATAAGTAAGCCCTAAGCACTCCTGGGTGGGAACCCCCACAAACAAAAGAAAAAAAATTAAGGAAGACATTGGGATCAACAATCAGAACAAGAATAAATGACCAGCATCACAGTTCATCATGGAAAAGCAAATGAAAAATCACCAGGACTCTGGGAAATCAGTTCAAAGGACTGGGAAGAAATGGCCTGAGGCCTCCATTGAGTCTTCAGTCTCACATGACTTCTAGAGCTCTGTTGGGTGCAGTCCACCAAATGGTAATAAGGTGTCAACACACAGATACCACTTAACACCAGTGAGAATGAACTATGGCAAAAAGGCCAAGAACTACTAACGCTATAGGGAATGAGAAACACTTGTTCACTATTGGTAATCTAGTTCCGTCTTTACAAAAAACAGTATAAGGATTTCTAAAAAACATTTAACTTAAGCTATCATATAATCCAGAATTTATCCAAAATTTAAATTTGGTATAGTTTATCCAAAAAAAATAGGGGTAAAAAATGTATTTCAAAAACGTAAGTGCACCTATATGCAAGGCTATTTTCAATAGCCAAGATGTGGAAACAACTGGCGCTCAATTAGAGACTGAGTAGCTAGAGCAGAGAGTTAGTACACTGGGTAGGGTGCCATCCCAGACACCACACAGTCCCCTGAGCATCACTCAGTGCAGCCCTAACAGTCCCTGAACACTGCCAGGTGTGACACTGGAGCCCGAAAGCACCATAAGGATGCTCCAGATAATCCCCCAGTACCACAAAGCCTGACTAGTATCATATCCTGAAACCACCCCCTTATCCCCACCCCCAATAAAAGTATGAATGGGAGATCACATCAGTGGTCCCAAAGCACACCCCCGGCTTTGTTCTCAGGGGTCACTCCTGGTGGTGCTCCAAGGCCACATAGGTGCTGGGGTTCAAACTGGTGTCAGCCACATAGAAGGCAAGTGCCTTAAACCGTGTATACTCTATGCAGTCCCAGTAAGGCTGTAAGAAAAGATGATGTCTTGCCTTTTACTACACATGGATGGAACTGGAGGTGGTCATGCTAAATAAAGTAAGTCAGAAGAGTAAAGATAAATAATCTTTTATTTCATTCATATTGGAAAATAGTTTTATTTCACTTATATGTGAAGGATTGTTTCACTCATAAGGTATATAAACATTTTTAAAAGATCATAACAAATTTTTATTTTTTAATTAAGGACAACAGAAGCATAAGATTCTTATACATTATATTTCTATATATCGTATGTAACACTATATATCATATGTCGTCCAGTTGTTCATCGATTTGCTCAAGCGGGCACCAGTATTGTCTCCATATGTTATTATAATATGTTTCATATGTGATGAAAATTGAGGTTGGAGAGATAGTATAGTGGGTAGGACATTTGCCTTCCATGTGGCCGCTCCAGACTGGAGCGATAGCACAGAGGGTAGGGCGTTTGCCTTGCACATGGCCGACCCTCCCTCTCGGAGAGCCCGGCAAGCTGCCGAGAGTATCCCACCCGCACGGCAGAGCCTGGCAAGCTACCCATGGTGTATTCGAATGCCAAAAACAGGAACAACAAGTCTCACAATGGAGATGTTACTGGTGCCCTCTAGAGCAAACTGATGAACAATGGTATGACAGTGCTACAGTGCTACAGTGGCCACCCCAGTTTCCATCCCCGGCACCCCATATGGTCCAACAAGCCTGCCAGGAATGACTCCTGAATGCAGAGCCGAGAGTAACTCCTGAGCACTGCCAGAAAGAGTCATTTAGATGTCTATCAGCCATTTTATCATTATATATTTGAATTTTATAAGACATATTACACTATAATGGTTTGTTTTAACTCTATCCATTTAAGTCTTCTACTTCATTCCTTCTGTGTTTTGCCCTGCTCTGACCGTGGTTATTTTAATTTCATAGGAACTGATTTCATGACGAGGTCTTTGGTGACCTCTTGTTTGCTAAAGTGCTCCCAGAACTATCACCTCAAGGATCAGACTTTTAGCTCTGAAAAGTCAGTCCCTCATGATTGCACAGTCTCCAGGACAATGATCAGCGGCCTGCCTCCTTCCATCATCTGATACATGAATCTGTGTTGAAACAAAGTGATTTAGACTAAATTCCTGCCCTGGGTCTTGAAACTGGTTTGGAAGAGAAATCATGGTCCTTTTCTTGTATTCATCCTTGTCCTTGAGATCATTTTTTTGTTTTTTTTAAAATAGTTTTTAAAAAATATATAACTACATCTGGAGGTTCGTGGGCCTAGCTGTGCTGAAGCAAGGGCAAGGGAGGGCACGGCTGTTCCAGGGATGGAACATAGGACCCACACATCACACTCAGCATGCCTGAGTTCCACCACTGGAGCCATCTCCTCCACCCTTTGAGACCGTTTTCATAGCTAATTTTGGAACCACATATATGTATGGTATCCCTTGACTAATAAACTTATTTCTCTAAAGTTACCATCCAAATACCTTATTTCACTCCGAGTGTAGTGTTATCCCTCACTTTAAAAGAATGCTGAACTCATTTGCAGGATATAAAGAAACATAGTAGGAGAACAAGGCCCAAAGACAATAGAATCAAAGGGCTGGAGCCCTGGTCCTTAATAGGAAGCTTGCCAGTGTGGGGAGAATAGGACAAAGGACAACTATGACAATAATAAAGGGAAGGCTTTAATTTGGATGAGAACTAGCTTCTAAAAAGAGGTAAAGTGAGATGCATGGTATGCTTTCAGTAACAGTATTGCTAGCCACAGTGCCTTAAACGATAAAAAGAAAAGAAAAAAGCAAAGGGTTCCCTGCAGGCAGGTTGGGGGGGGAAAGGGGAAGGAAACTGGGGGCAAAGGTGGAGGGGACACTGGTGAAGAGACTGCTCGATTATTGTATGCTTGAAACTCAGTCATAAATAACTTTGCAACTTGGTGCAGTAGTGATTCAATAACTTTTTTAAATGCTGATCTGTACCACCAATTCAGTTTTAAAATAAGTATAGAACAATTTAGCATATACCAATTACCATATTAGGTGTTGAGGAAAGCAAACAAACGGGTTAGCAAGGGAGACAGATGGCTATACTCCATGCTAAGTACCAAGACAGAAAAGTAAAGGATGCTTTTGGAGAGTACAAAAGTGGACTCTAATCCCTAGTTGAGTGCCAAGAAAAGTTTCTTGAATCGTTAAATTGGGATCTAACTGATAAATAGGAGACGGGAGAGACAAAGATGATGTTTCAGATAGAGGAAAAAGGTCTAATGCAAAGTTCCATAGGCTCAAGAGTGCAGCGTGTTATTGAGAAGTGGAAATAAATTCAGAATATCTGGAATGTAAAATACAAAATAGAAACATCACAACCGATCATGTCCAAATACTTTTCCACCCTATATTTCTGAATTCCAAATCACCAAGCCAATATGCTCCTAATACTGGGGAATTTCCTGGGAGAGCAATTCCCTAGCCATACATACCAAACATAGTCCTCTGAGCCCTGCCAGGAGGGACCCCGAGCACTGCTGGGTGTAGCCTCCCCAAATTAATTAATTAATTAACTACCCAGATATATTTCCCATTTTATATGTGCTAATCTTACTTTTGCCTCCTCTACAACTGCCTTATTTGCACTCATAAACATGAGGCTCTATCATGTTCCAGGCTTCTTGACAGACACCAAGTGGAAAGATCGCATTGAACATTACCCAAAACAACCCAGAGACTGGAGGCGCTGCCTTGCAGGCCAGAGGTCACAAGCTTCAGTGTGAACACAGGCACCACAAACATTATCTCAGACCTTACAAAGTGTTCACTGGTCAGTTCATTGACTAAGGCAGAAACTCAATAGAGAAATTATAATATATTTTGGCAGTAGGAGTGGATATATGAACTCTGTGCCAGAAAAAAAAAAAAGACACTTAAAGTTTATTTGATGCCTCTTAATGCTTGGTATTACAGTAGAAAAAGTTCTTTAGCAAAACCTAAAGTGATTGGTTTGGAGTGATAGCACAGCAGGTAGGGTCTTGCCTTGCAAGTGGCCAACCAGGGATCAATCCCTAGCACTCATATGATCCCCAGAGCACCTCCACGAGTAATTCCTGAGTGCAGAGCCAAGAGTAACCCCTGAACATCACCAGGTGTGGCCAAGAAAAACAAAAACAAATACCACCTAAAGTGATCAAATGATTACAGAACACGTACTGGGGGAAAGACAGATTCTGACCTGCATATTGCCTCTTGCCTCCAAGATCAATGATGCTGTTTTCCTCTCCTTGATCCAGGAACTGGACTTCCTTTTCCTGTAGAAGCTGTGCCATCCTGATCTGTTGCTGTTTGACTCGGGTCTCGAGCATGTGCACTTGGGCTCTGAGCCTCTCCTGCTCCTGGGGACAGTCCTCAAGAGCCTGCAAAATAACACACAGCTCTTCTCATAGGACATGTGTTCCCAATAAACTGGATATATTAATGGTTATATGGTGTTCCCCGCCCCACTTCCATTATTGTTTCAGAAAGCTTTTTGCAAGTTTAAATACTATTTGTTATAAGAAATAACAAATAGTTATTTAAAATATATAAAATAATATATAACAATATGTTAATAATAATATAATAATATATAAAATAACAAATGATTATTTGTTATAAACATAAGAAAGTATGGCGTGGTGATAGAGAGATAAGCAGGTAAGATGATTGCCTTGCACACAGCCAACCTGGATCAATGTTTGATAATGTATATAGTCCCCTAATCCCTGCCAGAATCACTAAACTCAAGGCCAGGAATAAGCCCTGAGCAGAGCTGGATGTAGCAAGGAAGGAAGGAAGGAAGGAAGGAAGGAAGGAAGGAAGGAAGGAAGGAAGGAAGGAAGGAAGGAAGGAAGGAAGGAAGGAAGGAAGGAAGGAAGGAAGGAAGGAAGGGAGGGAGGGAGGGAGGGAGGGAGGAAGGAAGGAAGGGAGGGAGGGAGGGAGGGAGGGAGGGAGGGAGGGAGGGAGGGAGGTGAAAGAAAGCATGGCTATGTTAAAAGTCCAAAAGTTTAAAAAAAATCCAGCCTAATTGAATGATTTTTTTTGTTATCAACATGTTTTCAAACATAATTAAATGCTTTTAATCTGATAATACATGGTCCACCCCTATGAGAGATATTAGCTTGCATTTTCTTAACCCTATAGTAGCTTCCCTCCCAGCCCTGAGCAGAGCTCCTGCGGCTGAAGACCTCTGGAGCCTAGACACAGCCATGCTCAAGACCCCTCTCCACACGTTCGGACGAGCCTCACGCATGAAGGAACCGGCAGAGGAACCCAGGTGTGTGTGACCTGAAGCTGAGACTTCCAAGCCTGCTCAGATCGGGACTGGGCCTTTCCCACCCAGATTTCCCATTTTCCAGTAGCTAGAAGGTCACACCCAGGAACTGTCCCCGGCGCCATGTAATCTCACCAACGGCCAACATCCAGAAACTTAAAACCAAGCTCCCGGAAGCGTGAGGCTGCTTTGTGGCCACGCAACATCTGATAGCCTAGTTCTCCCTCTGGGAGAACCTGGCAAGCTACCGAGAGTTTCCTGCCCACATGGGAGAGCCTCACAAACTCTCCCATGGTGTATTCATATGCCCAAAACAGTAACAATGCCAGGTCTCATTCCCCTGACCCTGAAAGAGCCTCCAATGTGGCATCGTTGGGAAGGACGAGTAAAGAAAGGCTTCTAAAATCTCAGGGCTAGGACAAATGGAGACGTTACTGAGATGGCTCAAGAAATTCGACAATCAGGGCTGGAGCGATAGCACAGCGGGCAGGGCGTTTGCCTTGCACGCGGCCGACCTGGGTTTAATTCCCAGCATCCCATATGGTCCCCTGAGCACCGCCAGGAATAATTCCTGAGTGCAGAGCCAGGAGTGACCCTTGTGCATTGCTGGGTGTGACCCAAAAATCAAAAAAATAAAAAAATTTGACAATCAACGGGATGATGATGATGATGATGATGATGATGATGATGATGATGATGATGATGATAGTAGCTGTGTTTGAAACCACTGAATCATTTTAACTTTTGATATATTTATTGTTTTTCCCTAAATTACCTCAGAAAGGGATAGGAGAAACCTGAGTTCCACATAAGTCATTGATTTAAGCTTTTGAAAAAGTCACATGGCCTGGGGCCAGAGAGATAGTACAGTGGACAGGGTGGGAGCCTTGAACTGAGCCTAGCCAGCTTCTCCCAGACTCCACATATGGTCCCCTACGCCCTGCCAGTAGCAATCCTAAAGAGCAGAGCCAGAGAGAAGCCCTGAGCCCCCAAACAAACAAAAAAGTCCAATGGCCCATGAAAGAGTTTACCACCTTTCTATTCTTTTTTCCTTTCATACTTGGATCACACCTAGAAGAGCTTGTCCCTAACTCAGTCAGTATACTACATGCAGTGCCAGGGATCAAATCAGGGTCAGCTCATGCAAGGCAAACACCTTACTTACTGGACTTTTTCCGCCCACCCATATCAGCTCCTTTCTCCAAGCTTTCAGAGCTGGCGGATGGGTGGGGTGTGGCTCAGTGATGAGTCTCAGCCCTGGGTTCAGTCCTCAGGACCCTGACCCCGGGCTGGTCTCAGACTGAACAGAACTCTCCAAAGATAAAGCAGATGTGGATTGAGAATGAATTGCAGAGGTGGGACTCCCGGAAAGAGCTACTGAGGCCAACAGTTTGCTATAATATTAAATAACAGTATTAGACAAAAAAGGTAGGGGGGGGGGACAAAAGACCCATTTTGCCATTTTGTCACTTTCGCATCTCTACTTGTGGCTGATGTTATGATCTCTTGGGCTGAGTATAAATGTTTACTTCTGAGAAATTAGGAAATATGATGTGTAACTGCTTTACGGTATCTTTGTTGTTTCCTAAATGGTTTTTTATGATATCACATGTAGTTCCCATCTTATGTTTGCATTGCTTCCTCTTCCTAGCTTTGTACTCATCATCATCATCCCATTGATTTTTGAATTTCTCAAGCGGTCTCAGTAACATTTCCATTCGTCTTAGCCCTGAGATTTTAGAAGCCTTTCTTTACTCGTCCTTCCCAGCGATGCCACATTGGAGGCTCTTTCAGGGTCAGGGGAATGAGATCTGGCATTTTTACTGTTTTGGGCATATGAATACACCATGGGAGAGTTTGTGAGGCTCTCCCATGTGGGCAGGAAACTCTCGGTAGCTTGCCAGGTTCTCCCAGAGGGAGAACTAGGCTATCAGATGTTGCGTGGCCACAAAGCAGCCTCACGCTTCCGGGAGCTTGGTTTTAAGTCTCTGGATGTTGGCCGTTGGTGAGATTACACGGCGCCGGGGGCAGTTCCTGGGTGTGACCACTTAGCTACTGGAAAATGGGGAATCTGGGTGGAAGAGGCCCAGTCCCGATCTGAGTAGGCTTAGAGGTCTCAGCCCCGGATTGCACACACCTGGATTCCTCTGCCAGTTCCTTCATGTGTGAGGCTCATCCGAAAATGTGGAGAGGGGCCTTGAGCATGGCTATGACTTGGCTCCAGAGGTCTTCGGCCGGCCGCGGGAGCTCTGCTTGGGGCGGGGAGGGAAACTGAAGCCCACCCCCTCTGAGGGGCCCTGGGGAAGACAGCCAGGCGCCAGGCAAGAGACTCTCTGCTTGTACTATCTTGAGTTTCATAAATTTGAAGGCATGCTGTCTTCTAGGCACTCTTGTAGGCAGAATCATAATTTCATATTTGATTTGGGCAAAGAAAAGAGGTACACAGGAAGCATAACACCTATATAGAAATTCAGCCTCAAAACTGAAAATCTTACAGCAGGAGAAGAAGTGGTGGCAGAAGTTCCTTCCTTTTTCTCCAATCTCAGGAGACAAATCTGAATCTTGGGTCTGTTCTCTGTTCTTGGTATTATTTTCCTTGTTTGTTTTTGGGCCATAACCAGGGGTTTTCAGGACTTTTCCTGGCTCAGTGCTCAGAATTCGTTGCTGGTAGTGCTCAGGGATAGAGTATGCAGTGCCAAGGAATTAACCAAGCATGTGAACCAGGCTGTTGACCTGTAGCTCTGGCCTTTTGTGTACTTTGAATGTATGAGTATTTCTTGCATTTTATGCATAAGTGGAGAAAGACATGTATTCATTATAATTGCTCATAAGTATTCAGTTTCTCTCAGACTAGTGGTAACCAATATTGGAAAACCCACAGTGAATTTCATACGACAGCTTTAAATTCCTGGGACATGGATGTGATTCAATGTTAGAGCACATGCTTTGATGTGAGGCCATGGGTCTGGACCTTGACATCCTTCCCCAGTTTCTCAATAATGCACAACTACACAAATAATTACTTTCACTGGGGAGATGACGTACTTCTCTCTTTGTACTCAGGAGTCACCCCTTAGAGGAACATATAGAGTGCTGGGTATTGAACCAGGGTTGGCTGCATACAAGCCAACTGCATTAAGCCCTGCACTATCTCTTCAGCCCCAACCCCTGTAATTTAAAAGATATTTACTTGTTTTCTGTGAAAACTATCACTAAAAAAATTAATCTAAAGTGCTTGGTTAATGCTTATTATATGTTAAGTGCTTCCACTAAGTTTTCATTTTCCCCCTTAAGATTTCTCAATCAATGCTACTATGGATTTTGTGCAAAGTAAAGGAAAACAAACTAAAGGAAAAATTCGTAGTCTGGATGTAGCTCAGGACATGTCTTGACTGAACGAGGCTCTGGATTACATCCTCAGTACCTGACACCACCCCACAACAAAAACAAAATTAAAACAAAGTTCAGGTCAGAGCAGGCATTACTAATGAAAGAAGACACTTACCCAACTCACCCTGCTGGTTACTAGGATAGTAATAACCAGAATAAAACTGAACAGCTGCACCACTGTTGCCATTGGACAAACTGCAAGAACAAAAAGAATTTCATAAACTTGGTACATTCAACTTTTTATGAGACCAAAGTTGAGTTTACACCAAAGTTGCTTCGGGGGATGCAGTTCTATGCCAACTTTAATCTGAGGGTTAAGGTATTCTCCTTGGGTCCGGAGATTGCTGGAAGGGCTAGAGTGCGTGCTTTGAATATGGGAGTGACCCTTGGAAAGGAAGGTTGGAGAGCCAGGGGAAATCTCCCCCATTGAAAAATCTCCAGACAAAACATAAAACGGATGGCTAGAGGTGGGAGACAGACTCGGATTAAAGCAACCCCCCAGCTAGGCACTCTCTCTCTCTGCCCCCTCACCTAATCCGGACCAAGGACAGCAGGGATACCACATGCCTGACACTAAGGAAAGTCAAGAGGACAGGGAGTTTCTGGGGTACAGTTCTAGGGAGGCCTAGCCACGGGTCACAAAGCAGCAAGCCCCCAAGTGAAGGGACACAGGTGACATGATTCCAGCTGTGGATTTCAGACCGGGAAATTGGATATTGGATAGAGAACAGCCTAGGGACAGCATAGCCATCATACACTTGAGGCAAGGACAGGCTTTAGGATAACATGCATGAGACCTGGCATAGATGGACAGGATGTGTGACGTTGTTGTTGGATAAAAGAGAGGCCTGGACATTGGGGGTGGAACTGGACCCATCTACTTCAACTGTTCAATTAACTTTAACTTCTAAGCATCTGGGTTTTGTAAGCAACTCTTTCATACTGTTAGACTGTGAGTTCAGGAATAAATCCACTTCGGTGTTAACAGAAGTTCCTGGTTTGTACTCCATTGATGTATACTTACCTCCCACACACACTAATGGGTGCACTTCCCCCCATGAAAAATATCCTTTCTTTCTTTCTTTCTTTCTTTCTTTCTTTCTTTCTTTCTTTCTTTCTTTCTTTCTTTCTTTCTTTCTTTCTTTCTTTCTTTCTTTCTTTCTTTCTTTCTTTCTTTCTTTCTTTCTTTCTTTCTTTCTTTCTTTCTTTCTTTTTTGCACAACCAGTGGTGCTCCTGATTTATTCCTGGCTCTGTGCTCAGAAATCACTCCTAACCAGTTTTTTGGGAGCCCATATGTGGTGAAAGGGATCAAACCAGAGTCAGCTCATGCCAGACAATTCCCTACCCTTGGACTATCTCTCCAGCCCCCCACAAAAGAAATTCTTCTAATTTTCTAGGCCTCCTCATATGGAATAAGGGATAGACACTGTCCTATATGGCCTTCTTCAATGAACATGACTCCCTTCTGAATGGCTCTGGCTTACATAGAATATTTTTTAATACATTTTTTTATTCGGCAAAGGTGAATTCTAACCCAAACCTTCCTTTGAAAGGAAAAGGTTTTCCTTTCCATATGGAAGCACTGAGATAATCTCCACCAGATTTTTAATCCCAGCTTTGTTTTAAGCCTTTCTGAGAAATAGGTGACTATCACTGGGCCCTGGACTAGGCATTCTTCTAATATGTTTTATTGTTGGTTAACATTGGTTTGTGTTTGCTTTTCCAGCAGGGAGCTTAGGTTTATTGAGTTGCACCCATCACAGTGCTCCTGAGACACACCAATTCTACCAGGCACTCCTGATCCTATACTGCAAAAGTATAGGATTTCCTTTTTGTCCTTTTGGTTAGGACACAGAAAGACCGTTAATGCTATGCTTTTGTAACTTGGGAGCTAATTGACTCTAAATAATCTTTATTCCTGGGTATCTATCATATTTACTTGACCTTAGCTCCTAACACCCTCAAAAGGAGGATCCTGGCAAGGAACTTGAATGGACACAGGGCAAACCACAAGCTTCCCTGGCATCAAAAAGGGACAGGCTAAGTGCCATAAAAGAAGTATAATAAGGCTGTCACACCCATGAATTGCTTCCGGGTGTCATCTCAATGCATTAATGGCCTTGAACCTGAGACTCAGCAGGGAATCCCCGAAGACAGCAGCTCACCGGAGATCTCTCTGGACCCCAAATGGAGCCAAATCCACCAGGGCACCTTAGATAGAGTGAGTGTGCCCTCTTCAACCACTCCAGATGAACCCTTGGTGGCCACATGCTCCAGAAGAAAAAACCAGGTATGCGGGATCTGGGACTAAGACTCCAGGCTACATGGCAGCCACAGAGACAGACAGTCCTTTCCTGTCTCCCCGCCTACTTGGGGTCCTGGCTGTTATGCCCATGAACTGCCTCCAGGCACCATCTCAGCACATTAATGGCCTTGATTCAGAGACTCACAAATGAATCTCAAAATGGATTAACTCCCTACAGAGATGTCTCTTGACCCCAATCATTTACAATTTGAGAATTCCAGAAGCTTTTGTGGCTGTGCAACCTCTTATGATATTCAAAATAATCGATAGAAAATAAGTTATCTAGCATCTGCCACTGGCAGGCAGGCTTAAATGGTGGTGGGAAAATTTGAAATAATGGTGGTGGGAAGGTGTAATGGTGGTGAGATTGGTGCTTAAATATTGAATGTAATCAATTCATGTGAACAGCCTTATGAAAATAAAATTTTAAAAATAGAAGTATAATAAGTTCAGAGCATGGTCATGGGACAAACTCTGTCATCACCCAAAAAAGAAGTGAATAATGAATGAATACCCTGTAGGGGTTAGGAAAGACTAGCCTGGCCTGAGGACAATAATCTGGGATATATAGCAAGATGTCCCCAGGAAGAGCCACCCTTTAAACTTAATAAATCTCTTACTGTAAGATAAATGCTTTGTCTCTTCCTAACTTACTTCTAATACAAATTTCTCCCCTATTAAAGGCATCCTCTTTGTCAGAACGATATAAAATTAAACTTTGTGTTTAAATTGTCAAGCTACAAAAACCTTGTCAGATTTCTTCATCAGGGCTGCCCTGAGACCCCGAAAAAGTTCTCTTTTTTAAAATTCCAAAGCAGAAATTTTCATTAACAACATTAATAAGCATTTATTGATCTTCAGCTGTCTGCTCAGCACTGCGCCATGTGCAGTGATTGAATGAAACATAACTGCCTCAGGAAAGCAGTACCTGGGAGAAGAAATGAAAATGAAAGACAATGTAAATCAAGGGTACACAAAAAATATATGTAATTAAATATAAGCCCCTGACCCCCTTGTAGGAAGAAAGCAATTGATTTCTCCACTGAGACCTCATGCTTGCTGCATGTACTGATCAGTACAGTATATATTCACAAAATGAACAGTTTATGTGCCCTGAGCTGAAGGATAGTTTTCATTTGGTCCATTCTTTTTTTTTTTCTTTTTGGGTCACACCCGGTGATGCACTGGGGTTGCTCCTGATTCTGCACTCAGGAATCACCCCGGCAGTGCTCAGGGGACCATATGGGATGCTGGGAATCAAACTCGGGTCGGCTGCTTGCAAGGCAAACGCCCTACCCGCTGTGCTATTGCTCCAGCCCCTCATTTGGTCCATTCTTTACACGTTTTATTTCTCCATTTTCAGCTGAATCTCTAACTGCCTCCTTTGGACCCTGCTATTTTTCTTAGGACAGGATTTTTTTTTTAAATCAGAGGCCAGAGCAAAAGTATAAAAGGTAGGGTGTTTGTCTTTCACACAGCTGACCCATGTTTGATTCCCAGTCCCCCTGAGCACAGCCAGGAATGATCCCTGAGTGCAGAGCCAGGAATAAGTCCTGAATACCCCTGGGTGTTACTCAAAGACCTAAAAAAAAAAAGATGTTGGGGTGGGGGCGGGGGAGATTTCTTTATAGCAAAGGCCACAGCTTGTTCAGTTTTGTTTCTCTAGCATTTGATGACCTGGACAACTCTGTTGTTGCTTCAGTAGAAAATCAAGATTTTGCCAGGAGGCAAAAATCTTCCTCAGAGGGATGAAAGTGATCTATCTCATTGCCCACAAGCTGCAGTCTGTTTGCAGGGACGGACTTTCTTCTTCTTCCAGTATGGCTTTAGAGGAATGTGAATGTGAACCAATTGGCAGAGCACAAGACTGGCATGTACCAAGTCCTGGGTTCAATCTCTACCACTACAAGCCCACCACTGAGTGTGGCTCTGGTGGCCCCACAGGACAAGAGTGTTGCCCATCCCTCACCCCTTACTCCCCAAGAGAGACTTTTACTTGAACTGAACTCATACATTTATTTATCCTTTCTCACGAAAGGTTTAAGTGAAAGGGAGAGGAGAAAGCACATGGCATTCAAGAGGAACAAGTTTAAAGGTGATGAGAGAGATGAAGGGGGAGTAAGAGAGAGAAGAAGAAGAAGGAGAAGAAGAAGAAGAAGAAGAAGAAGAAGAAGAAGAAGAAGAAGAAGAAGAAGAAGAAGAAGAAGAAGAAGAAGAAGAAGAAGAAGAAGGAGGAGGAGGAGGAGGAGGAGGAGGAGGAGGAGGAGGAGGAGGAGGAGGAGGAGGAGGAGGAGGAGGAGGAGGAGGAGGAGGAGGAGGAGGAGGAGGAGGAGGAGGAGGAGGAGGAGGAGAAAAGGAGGAGGAGGAGGGGGAGGGGGAGGAATGGGGTGGACATTGCCAGTAAAGCAGCTAAAACAGAATAACAAGCAGGAGCTAAGGGGGAGTGGCACAAGAAGTACTCTGCCCAGAACAACATGCAGGGACTCGGAGGCTCTGCCTATCTGAAAGGCAAGGTGGAGAGGATGAGGATGTTCAGGCTGACTGACAGCAAGACTCATGTTCTCCCAGGGTCAAAGGAAGTTGGGGCTGGAGTGCAGGCACGACACAGAGCCAGAATGGACATTGTTCAATAATGGGAGAAGCAAGGCCTGGTAACCTCTTCCACCTGCTCCAATGGCCTGCCCCACAAAACTCCCACCTCTTTCCCTGTCCAGACACTATGGGGTTGGCTCTCGGGAGACACCCAATATGCAAGATCTTGAGAGTCTGACACTGGGGGATTTTCGAATTGAGAGCCTGCCCCTGTTTCCTCAGCCTCCGTCCACCATTCGCTAATTTCTTGGCTATACTCAGAAAAGGTACCACAACATTTACATCTTTCTTTGTGAAAAGAGTACATTTCCAATTCCGTTCTACCTAACGGTCCACAGAGAAACATTCTCACACACTAATGTTTTGTCTTAGAACACAGAGGAAGCCATGATTGATTCATATACCACAAAAGTGTGTAATTTACCTATAAAGGCTGCCCTTTTATTCAACAAAATAGCCAAAAAGTATAGGCAAATTACAAAGCTAAATGAACCAAGAAATAAGCACAAGGATACTTATTATAGAAAACAGTTACAGAAAAGCTCTAATAAGCATCTGTGCAACCATTCCTCCCGACCCCAGCTAGTCATTTGTGCACACACTAATATAATAAACTCTTTAGTAACATTGGAGAGCACTAGTATTTCACCATGTCTGTTTTCTTAGTAACTATTTTTCTTTACAATTCAAGCTCGCGTTGTATACCTGCTTTACACCAAGTGAGGTACCTAACAGCTTTTGCTTTTTTAAGCTGTGTATAACAGAATTTTTCCCTGTAGCTTATATTAAATATAGTTAATATAAATGTCAGCTCTAAATTTAGTTAATATAAATAAGTCTATGCATATGTAAGATATTCTATTTATAAATCATAACATCATTTAAATATATTTAGTATTTAACTTATTAAAATATATAGAAAATCAAATTTCATTGTGGGCTACAATATTGGGGAATATGGGTACGTTTTTAAGAAATTTGCTTTAAAATTCTAGTCTTGGGCCAAAGAACTAGTACAGGGGTTAAGGTGTTGGCTTACATATCATTCATCCATTTCCAATTCCTGGTAAAACATGGTCCCCCAAGCACTGAACACAGAGCTGGTAGTTCCCTTCCTCCAAATAGTCTTTATGGGACAGAGAGATTGTTCAACAGACTCTGTGCATGCAAAGCATGTGGGAAACTCAATTTGATCCCTTTGCATTGCTGGTCCCCTGGGCACTGCAGGGGTGAACAAACCCAGGTCAATAAACCCAGGTAGACCCTGAACACCACTGGGTATGACCCACACAGAAATAATAATAAGAAAAAAGTCTAGTCTTCATCATTCATAATAATAAAGCATTATAACTCTGAAATCTGGCTTCTGGTAACATTATATCAGACAGTCCCTCACTATGCAATGAAGTAGCATTTGTTTCTTTCTAGATGTGATGTATTCTTTTGCAATGTTTTTGCTTTGGGATTTTCAAAACTGAATTATTATAGAATCAAAATAATCAGGCCAGGAGGTTGATAGCCGGAGCATCTGGAGTGCGTGCTTTACATGCGCAAGGCCCAGGTTGGATCTCAGCATCAGCACCACTTGGTTGCCTGAGCATCAGCTGGAGTGACCTCTGACACAGAGCTAGGAGCAAGTACACCCCACCTCCCAGCACTTCCAAGTGTAACTCAAAAAAAAAAATTAAATAAAATAGTTTGCAATAAACTATTTTGTGTTATACTAAATATACTCTGAAATAAACTATTCTAAGGCTATAAAGTATAACATCGAATGCAGTAAAAACTTTTTGGTTAATTAAAGTTGATTAAATTTAAAAGTAAAACTTTTAAATTTGGAATTTCAAAGTTATGCAGTTGATCTGTAACATTTAAAAACACAATTACAGGGCGAGAGACCACTCAATGGGCTAGAGCACATGCCTTGCCTGCAAGATGCCCAGGTTTGTTCTCCAGAAAGTGAGCACTAAACCAGGGATAGATCCTGGGCTCTACTTCTCAAAAAGCAATGCAATTTAAAAATAAATAGATAAATTTAAAAAACAAATTCAAAGCAAAAGTATATTAGTAGCTTGTATTTTTTTTTCAAAAGAAAGGTATTGTTTAAGGCGGGAGTAATAATGCAGTGGGTAGGGCACATGTCTAGTACTACATCAGAACCCTTAAGGACCACCAGGAGTGGTCCCTGAGCACAGAACTAGGAGTAAGCTCTCAGCATAGCTGGGTATGGCCACCAAACAAACAAACAAACAAACAAATAATCAAAAGCTATGATTTAAATGAAAGGATGTAGTATGAAAGCAATTAGAAAGGAAAAAAGTTATTGATTGGAAATATATTTTATCAGTTAACATACACAAATAGACTACACCCTTAGCTTAACAACTAGTTACAAAATTTTCTCTAAGCACAGAATTTTCCTTTAGGTTACTGTCTTCCAAAAAAAATTTTTAATGGCATGTAATGCTGTTTTTGTTGTTTATCTTAATAATTTATGTATTCAATGGCAAGCCTTTAAAGGATCATATAAGATCTGATCTCCAAAGACAGAAATAAAGGTGACAGTTTTTACTTCCCAAGTAAAATTATATCATGGTCCATTTTATATACTGAAAATGTAGATCTTATTATTTTCACCAAATTCCCATCCAATTTATTAAAACTGTACTGGGAATGGAAAGGAAGTATAATTCTAAAATCTTGTTTTAGCAGACTGCAGAAACACCCTATCTCCAGTCAATCAAATCTCTCTCCTCTCTCTCTGTCTCTCTGTCTCTCTCCCTCTCTCCCTCTCTCTCTCTCTCTCTCTCTCTCTCTCTCTCTCTCTCTCTCTCGCTCTCTCACACACACACACACAAACACAAACACACACACACGGTTATTCTTGAGTTATGGCTAATAATACAACTATAAATAACTATAAATTATTATAATTATATCAAAAGAACAGAGCATTAAGTACCTTCGTTAGAGTCAGAAAAGAATCAGAGACAGCTCAGATCAGCTCCAGTCACTCTACTCCTATGATCCTCTAACTACATTCAGAATTATAACTGTTTCTCCATTATTTGATTAGAAATTAGGACAATATTGGTTTTGGCTTTAACTCAGAAACATGTATGAGGAAATCAGCTTAACTGGAAGGGAAACTGAAAAAAAGAGATCCCAACTCCTGGACTATTCTCTTATTTTTTCTGTTTGTGTAAATTCTTATGAAAAATACAATAACAAGCTGGAGATATAGTTCAGCAGGTAGGGCATTTGCCTTGCATGCAGTCAACCAAGGTTCGATCCCTGGCACGCCATGTGGTTCCCCCCAGTTTTCTAGGAGTGAACCCTGAGCACAGAGCCAGGAACAAGCCCTGATCACTGCCCAGTGTGGCCCAAGAAGGTAAAAAAACAAAAAACATAATTTTATAAAGACTTATCTAATTTTTGAGCCACTCATTGTTGCTCTTTCAGAGGTTTTTTGTTTGTTTGTTTGTTTGTTTGTTTGAGTACTTCAATGGATTTTGGTATTGCTCATTGAAGATTAAGTCAAACTGAATTTCAACTGAAGTTTTAGGTTGTAGTTTTAAAGGTAATAAAAATGTATCCATAAAGATATGAATTAAAATGTCATTGGAAGTAGAATAGGCCAAAATTTAGGGGTTTTTTAAAGAATACATTTTTATAGCTGCCAAGATGAATGTTCAGTTTATTTGTTCTTTTAGAAAAGTGAATATATCCCCTGATGCAAAATTAATAAATTTATCTATAAGCATGCACCACTGAGTTAGCTGTTTCTTTTGTTTTAAACCCAGAAGATTTTCCAATGAGTAATAGGTGATTTGTTGTAGTGCAATCATATTACACAAGTTTCAGTTAGCAAATCTACATTTATCATTCCTTTTTAACTTCTGATGTAATTCAAGTTGTTGTTTGCTGTTTGTCCTGTGATCCCTACTTATTAACCCAGATTCCAGTAAAATAAAAATGTCGTGTATCTTTCCTGTTCTTTGCTGTTTTTTTGAACTCAAATATTCCTGGGACTTGACCTTTTCCTTAAACATTTTCCTGTCATTCACTCAGAATGAAGTGTTTTATTTCTGAAGTTTACTCAAGTTTGTTAATGAAGAGGCAATTCTGAAGTTTACTGGAAAGAAAAAGTCACTTGCAATATGTAGAAGTGGAAAATTTATATTCATCAGTGTAGACAGTTCAAACTGCTGAATTTTAAATTTCAAAAGCAAAGGCATGAAATTATCAGGTTGTTCCAGTAATTACCTCTGTGGAAAATAAAATATTTTGAAATTCAAACCAAATTTTTCTTTATGTTCTTTTTGCTTTTTCCCTAGTCAGTATGTAAATATACTAACTAATTCTATCACAAAAGCCTTGTAAATCCTTGTTCTCTGAACACACTTTAATCTTAAAATCTTAATATTAATCTTAAAATTTTAATCTTAAAACATTATTCAAAATGTTCCTTCACTAAAAAACTATTTTAAATAAAGTATTTTATCAAGGAACAAGAATTATCTTAATCCCAGGTAACTAAGAGAGCTTCCTCTGGCTTAGTGAGTTAGAACTCCTTCCTAAAATATATGTTTGGACGGCTTGTCAAGCAGTCTTATAAGAGTCTTGAAGAAATGTCTGATTTACTTACGGAGCATAGATCTGAGAAATTGTTACAGAAAGGGATTTTAAATTTATTAAAACTGAGCAAGTTTTACCATCTTAGGTTATTTAGTAAATCACCATTAACTATTTATATTGTGTATGTAGCTACTGAATTAATAGATGCTGGGCCAAAGACATAATGCAGGGATTAAGCACCTGCCTTGCATGTGGTAGGCTCTGTAGTTTGACCTCAGCATCACATAAGGTCCCCAGAGCACTGCCAGGTGTGAACACAGAGCACAGAGCCAGGAGTAAACCCTGAGCACTCCAGGATGTCCTCCAACTCCCCCGGAATTAATTGATTCATGCTAAATAGTTTCTGAAGAAATTAATTCATCATAACGATATGAGTGTTATGAATGTTGTCAAGCTAGTGAAAATATTTTACTAAAGACGAAAGGACTGGGCCCAGGGACGAGGCTCAGTGGTAGAGCGCCTGCTCCTGGAGGCCTGAGATCACCACTTTGACCCTCTACATGACATGCCAAGTGCAATTCTGGACTCACTGCTGTTTGTGAGCCCTGGCATTACAACAAAGTCTTTGTTATCCAATGCATTAATCGGAAAATTGTGTGAGTGCCACACTTGAATAAAATTTGAAAGTGGGTGCAAAAGCCAGCAAGCACTGCAGTCAAGTATGAGCAGCAACAAAGAGAAGGAAAGGGAGAAAAGATGTTGAGAGAACCGCATTGACTTCTAGGCCATTAAAGGCTTTGAGCAAGAATTTTACCTCTTGGAACCTGCTTCCTCATCTATAAAATGAGGTTACTGGATTAAAGTATCCCCAGAATCCACTTTCATTTTTTTTGCTTATCTCTTATCATCTCCAGTGAGCCTCTTATTATTCACAAGGATGCCATATGACAGATTTGTTTTATAACATCTAGGAGAAGCACAAACATATGATGTCAAAGCAAGTAGAAATAATATATGAGAAGATAAGAGATTACAACTTATTGGAAGAGGATTTATAATTACCAGAAATTTTAAGAGTGATTAGAAAGGTTGATAATAGAGGGAATGGTGAAACAGTAAAGTGTAATTGGATCCTATCTCATTTCCAGCCCATGGAACTCCTACCCTAATCTTTAGTCATATGCCACCCACCCCATATCCATCTTTCATTTCTAAAAAAATTTTTTATCTGGGAAATATTTTCACCTAGGGATGTGAGGAACATTGGGAGATAGCAACCATAAAATAGAGATAATAAATAAAAATGTTTATAGAAAGCCTTTGATCAGCTATCCTTTCAAATCAGATTGCTATATTTCTGGCAAGCTCCTATTTCCTGGCAGGAAACTTAAAGGCATTTCTTTGGAGAAATGGAATGATGTCAGAGAAAAACAAAATAGACTGGCGGGGCATATTTGCAAAGCTCTAATACAGAGATTTCAACCTTAAAAAGTTAGCTTTTATTCAGCTTTTATGGTGACCCATACAGAGACAAACAAGAAGCCACAGATATTTAAGAATGTTGGCCATGTGAAAAAGAGAGAAAAGCAAGAGGAAATAAAAAGGAACCTAAGGATCATACGATACTGAGTGCCAGGCAGTGTCCTAGAGTCAAAGAGACCGTCAGTAAATAAAACAGAATATCTCTGTTCTCCTTAGACTTATTAATTACAGTGCAGTTGAGGAAGTAAACATTTAGCAAAGTAACTAAATAAATACCTACAGAGTATATTTGAAATGGGGGCCATGTGGGATACCAGGAATCCAACCGCAGTCAGCGAGACAAACACCCTCCCCACTGTACTATCACTCTGGTCCTGGTTTTATTGTTGTTTTTTTTTGTTTTCAGGGATCACTACTAGTTGGACTCAGGCAACCACACGGGGTTCTGGGGATCAGACCAGGGATGATTCCTATTCAGTGAAAGGTAAGCGCCCCACCTGCTATGTTATCTCTCCAGCCCCTGAGAACTGAACCTACCATGGAGGTCATTTGAGACTGTGACAAGGTCCTATCAGTGATATAGTGGACTCAGTCTTTGAGAGACTAGAAGGGATAAAATTGGTGAAATCTTTGAAAGGAGGGCTAAGCAATAGGATTACTATTGCATTAAAGAGATCATGGAGTTAAAGAGGAGGTTGCTTTTTCTATTAAATTTTTAAAAAATTATTTGTAGGGGCTGGAGTTATAGCACAGCAGGTAGGGCGTTTGCCTTGCACGTGGCCGACCCGGGTTCGATTCCCAGCATCCCATATGGTCTCCTGAGCACCGCCAAGGGTGATTCCTGAGTGTAAAGCTAGGAGTAACCCCTGTGCATCGCCGGGCGTGACCCAAAAAGCAAAAAAAAAAAAAAATTATTTGTAGCACTGTGATTTACAATAAAGCTAATGATAGGATTTTATGCATACAACATTATAATACCACACCCTCCATCAAAATGTCCTCCCTCATTATCTTTCCCATTGATTTTTTTAAATGGAAGATGCTTACAGAGAAAAACTTCCTCTAAATTATAATTAGTATTATCAGATAAATAAGAAATAATAATAGGAAACACTGTTATTAAAGGCAGCAGAAAGGATGAACAAAGCAGAGCAAGTTCAAAGAGACAGAATAACAGAATTTTCACTATTTCACAATTTCACTAATGAATTGAACATATATTCAAAGAAATAAAAAATGATGGAATTAAAAAGAAAGAGAGAAGGGAAGAAAATGAGAGGTTTTATTCAGAAAGTTAAATATTTCCTAACAGTACTTTCAAAGATACAAGAAAAAGTGGAGAGCAAATTATCAAAGAAAGGATAGAAAAGTAATTTCCAGATCTGAAGAAGATAAAATTCAAAGAGACTGGTTAGTATCTAACATGATGAATTACAAAAACAAGACAAAAACTATCCATCCCTGGGATACATCATGTTGAAATTTTGAACAATGTTGATAGTGAAGAGTTATAGAAACTTTCAAAAAGAATGAAATCTGGGGCTGGAGTGATAGCACAGCGGGTAGGGCATTTGCCTTGCGAGAGGCCAACCCAGGTTCGATTCCCAGCATCCCATGTGGTCCTCCGAGCACCGCCAGGAGTAATTCCTGAGTGCAAAGCCAGGACTAACCCCTGAGCATCCCTGGGTGTGACCCAAAAAGAAAAAAAAAGAATGAATGAAATCACATAAAAAAATTATCAAGATTTAGCAGAGCTATAGTTCAGCAGGTAAGGAAAGCAGCAACGCTATAGTCAGCAGGTAAGGTGTTTGCCTTGCACACTGCCCACCTGAGTTTGATCCCTGCATCCCACATGATCCCCCAAGAACAACCAGGAGTAATTCCTGAGGGCAGACTAAGGAGTAACCCTTAAGCATCTTTGAGTATGGCCAAAAACAAACCAGAAAGGAGCAAGACTCAAGAGTGTCATGCTTCTCTACAGAAAGAAAGCAAGCCTTTAACATTTTGACGGAACTCTATATTTTCCATATCAGAACTCTACAGATAAGCAATCAAGTATGAAGACGAAATGAAGACATGTTGGAGGGGCAGGAACTCACAAATTCCACCTTCACACAGCCTGAGGAATGGTCTGACTATGTGATCTATAGAGGAAAAATAGTAGGTTCAAAAAACCATATAGAAGACAAGAAAAACGATCAAGAAAATATTAAGAGAGGGGGAAAGGGAGCCTTTGGGCTAGAGAGATAGCTCAAGGGGCTCATGGCATGCTGCCCCTGAGGGAGGCCCGGGTTCAATCGCCACACCGCTTGGTCAAGACCCAGCAATGCCAGGAGTGACCCCTGAGCAGAGAGCCTCCAGCAGTCTCTGAACACAGCCAGGTGCAGCCCCTAAATCAGGAAAATGGGACTTCCTTACGTGTTAACCAGATCAGACTGGCTACATTTTTCAGATTTCCCTTTCCTTTGATTGTGTTGGGGTCAGCCACAGTTGAGGCTCTAATGGGAGACTAGGAGGAGAGGAAGAGGCCGGCAGCCATATTTGTGGAGCCACAGGGTGTTCTCATCTTATTGGCATAAGATAGCAGCTAGGCCCACACTGCCTCACCAACCCCTAGTTAGGCCATCAGCGCTTGCACAAGAGTCTGGGTTTATACAGAACAGCCACACCAAGGTGAGAGGCAGTAAGAAGCAGCACAGGGTTCAGTCTGCCTCAGGGTCTCCAGATCCTGCTTGCCTTACAGCCACCCCTTCTGCTCACTTGCCCAGCCCGCATTCTTTCTCTCCGGTTTTGTATGTGAAGAAAGGAGCCTTTCAGAGACTGCTTGACTAGCTGCCACATTAACACAAGGTCGATCCTTATATATCTGACAGACTGTCCTTTGAATCAACTGCTACATTCAGGATGCTTTCCAAAGAGGGAATCTGAGCCCCAGAGTTGGCATTTTCCAGTCACACTATTGTTTCCTGGAGGCCACCCTCCCCAGGGTCCTCTCTTCTGGGCTCAAACTGAACCTCTCATCTCCGCCATATGAAGTGATAGCTTTTCCAAAAATTACTTTTTGGAAGATCATGTATGTTGCTGTGCTGCTGTAGTAAGGTAGCAAGTTTAGAATAGTATTAAATGTTTATGGTTTTGATGTACAGTTGTCACTGGATCTCTCATCTCTGCTACATGAAATTATGTTACAATAATTTTTAAAGTATATATGTAGATTTGGGCTGGAGCAATAGCACAGTGGATAGGGCATTTGCCTTGCACGCGGCTGACTCGGGTTCGATTCCTTCATCACTCTCCAAGAACCTGGCAAGCTACCGAGAGTATCGAGCCCGCACGGCAGACCTTAGCAAGCTACCCATGGTGTATTCAATATGCCAAAAATAGTAACAACAAGACTCACAATGGAGACGTTACTGGTGCCCGCTCAAGCAAATCGATGAGCAACAGGATGACAGTGACAGTAATACAGTGATATGTAGTTATATATATAGTTGTGTTGTTTTTATAGTTAAGGTAACAAGTTTGTTACCTTAATGTTTACAGTCTCTATGTACAGTTATCACTGGATCTCTCAACTCTGCTAAATAAAATGTGGTAAAAATAATTTTAAAATATATGTGTGTGTTGGACTGGAGCGATAGCACAGCGGTAGGCTGTTTGCCTTTCACTCGGCCAACCTGTGTTCAATTCCTTCACCCCTCTCTGAGAGCCCGGCAAGCTACCGAGAGTATCTCGCCCACACGGCAGAGCCTGGCAAGCTACCCATGGTGTATTCGATATGCCAAAAACAGTAACAATAAGTCTCTCAATGAGAGATGTTACTGGTGCCCGCTCAAGCAAATCGATGAGCAATGGGATGACAGTGACAGTGATAGTGAATGTGTGTTGTAGTTTGGGTAACAAATTTATAATAGTGTTAACATTATGGTCTTTATGTACACTTAACAAACTTTATTACCACCAAAGTGCCCAAGACCCTCCACCATGGTCCTTGTTCATTTCTAGTCAGCCTCTTTCTTTATTTCATCCCACTCTCTAATTTCATCTCAGATTTATAATCCAAGGTCAAGAGTTTTTCATCATTCTCTATTGTCTATTCGCTTGGTTTGCTCCTCCACATACAACAGGTGAGTGAGATCATCTGGTGTTTGTACTTCTACTGATTTATTTCACTTAACTTGAAGCCCTCCAGTTCTATCCAAGTTGCCCCAAACTACAAAAATCTCTTTTTTCTTACAGCTGCATTGTATACAGTAATTTTGATAGACATTTGACAGATCCACAAAATGTGCTGTTAGGGTCCAGTGTCGATAATTTCCCCCTCTCCCAATCCGCACAAAGAGTTCAGTCAGAAATGCAACACACAAGCGAAGTTTATTAAGCCAGCTACCTGGGTCAAGCTTCTAGGTACGCAGGCCCAAGCAAGACCCCAAACAAGGGAAAAGCCGCAAATTTTATAGTCAGTGCTTACATCTGCTTACATCCTAACCCACACGTACAAATTTTAACAAAAACATAAGTGAAAATGCAAGTTTCATGACTCAGAAGAAAACATATTTTCAAATAGTACAAACAAGCAGTTACAGATAGGTGATCTAGACATGTTTTCAGAACATTCTGGCAGCTACACACCCTGCTTGTGTCTGGGTGGGTTCTATAGACAGCGAATAGCAGTTATGAAACTATTTGCTGCCAAGGCCAAGTTTTCAGCCCAAATGACCTTCCCTCACAGATGGTGGGGGGGAGGGGGGAGCGGGAGTTTTAAGAAAAACAAAAAGGTTTAAGTAAAACAGGACATGGAGCAGGAACTGGGCATGATGGAGTCGCTCCTGCCCACTCTGTCCAACAGTGCAGATTTAGATCTCACAAAATCTGCATTTTCCCCTGCATATCAATTAAGATCAAATGAAATATTATTCACTTCTTTTTTTTTTTTGAGGCTTTTTTTTTCTCTTGAATTATTAATTAAGTCTCAATTGGTTCCCTAATAAGGCAAAGGGAAAAGTATGTTGTTGGGTTTTTTTGTCCGTTTTGTTCTTTTCTTGGTGTGGGGGCCACACCTGGCAGTGCTCAAAGCTTACTTCTGGCTCTGTGCTCAGTGATTTACTTCTGGAGGGGCTCAGGGACTATATGTGGTGCTGGGGATAAAACCCACATCAAACACATACAAGACAAGCAAGCATATTACCTGTGGTACTATCTTTTTGGCTCCAAAGTATGTTTTCTTAATCAACTATTTTCCTTTCCTGCAAAGAACAGAGAGAGCACTGCCAAGGATTATTCATTTATTTGCTTTGTTTTGTTTTGGGGCCACACTCCCATAATCCCTGTCTTCGTGTCAAGGGGGCAGGGTGATCGAGATTCCAGGAATGTCGCTATTTCTTCAGCCAGCCACCATTTGGGCCCAAGTAAACCTTACAGTTAGAACCAAGTAAATGTTGAATTCTAATGGAAAACAGGTATTCACACATATTCACAAAGAGGAAATTAAAATATAGTGTGTAAAATATATGTGTGGTGGGGGAGGGGAAAAAATAGGAACTCATGTTAAGTGAATCAAATTTTAATAAATGCCTTTAGGCCTAAGGAAATGGGTGGCAACTCAAGATGTCTGCTATCACTTCTCATTGACTTCCTGCCTTTCTTGATAAATTTGCTGTCTTTTCTGTTCAGATACCTAAGTACCTAGATCTCTATGTAGGTCTCTCTTTAAATGTCAATGTCACTGTCGTTCTGTTGTTCATCCATTTGCTCGAGCTTTCTTTGTCCCCTGATCTTTTTATCTTGTTTTTTGTTGTTGTTGTTGTTGTTTCACATGTGTGGGCACCAGTAACATCTCCATTGTGAGACTTGTTGCTCCTGTTTTTGACATATTGAATACGCCACGGGTAGCTTGCCAGGCTCTTCTGTGTGGGCAGGATACTCTCGGTAGCTTGCCGGTCTCTCGGAGAGGGAGTTTCTTTAAATAGATTCTTTAATCATTGCTTCTTCTTAAAACTTCATCCAACTTATTAGAAAGAATAGAATTCCCAGGGTTGTTAGCTATACAAAGTTCCCTCAGGCACCAAATGGCAGCAGCTGATGAAATAACAACGTTCTCAGAATCAAAGATCACCCTGCCCCTCAGGCACTAAACAGAGGGCTTATGGCCCTTCCCAAGTCTGGTAGCCCCCAGGCTACATTCTATGCTCATCAAGGGTACCAGTTCCAGTTGTCTTTGTTACCTTTCTGGCCCAAGACAACATAAAATCCCGCTGAGTCTCTGCCAGGGCTTGGCTCTGCCAAGGCCTTGTAGGGTCCTCCTAGGAGCACACCCCAATACACTTCTTATTTCTTTACTTTTTGCATCTCCTCTCCCTCTCTCTGCACTGGGTGAGGTCTAAGGCCTATCAAGCTTTTTGACAAAATTTCTAGCATAAACAGAAAAATTGTAAATGCACCTTTGACTAAAATGCATTTGCACATTTAAACTTTCATTATTTTTTTCTTATTCAGTTGTTTTTTAGGGAAAAATACTAATTATAATGAGATAGGTGGACAGACAAATAGAGGCTCCATGGCATTGAAATTTCTACATTATAAAAGCCATCTAGATTTACAATGAAGTTTCTGGGAAGTAAAGTCCTAAGGTGACCCACCTTGTGGATACAGAAAACAAGACCTGAAAAGACCTTTTGGGGCCAGAGCAATAGTCCAGCAGGGTGGGTGTTTGCCTTAGACTTTACTGACCTGGGTTCGATTCCCAGCATCCTATATGATCCCCCAAGCACCACCTGGATTAATTCCTGAGTGCAGAGGTAGGAGTAGCCCCTGAGCACTGTGGGTGTGACCCCCCAACCCATAAAAAAAAAAAACAGAATAAAAAAGACCTTCTTTAGCAGCAGACCCTGAGGAGATGACCCCTCCCCAAGAAAAGGGGGCCTGAAGGAAAATCCTCAAAGACCCTTCCCCCACCTTAATCTGATTAATCTTTCCCATGCCAAGAAGACCAAGCAGACATTAGGCGGGGCTTGATGGACACCTGGTGAGGCTGGCTGGGTTCTGGCCCTTGCCAAGCAGGGGCTCATCCCGGACTTTATTAGTCCTAGTACTCCCAGATGGGTCACTTAGTGGCAGAGGCAGATGGGGAGAAAGTGACCATCTCTCTCTTCCCCACCTCACATAAATGCACCGATATCAATAACACCTGGATATAATTCTGTGTGTGTATGTGTGTGTATATACACGTGTATAGATGTGTATATAAGCTTTTACTGTGAAGTATTTATTCATCGCTCTAGGGATGTGACTTTGTGGTAAAGCTCATGTCTTGCATGGATAAAGACCCCAAATACTGCCTGAAAGAGCAAAACAAAACAATAATTGCAAATAATTCTGGGGGAGGGGGAAAGAAAAGCTCATTGCACAAAATTACTAACACACTGAATCATTTTTTGCTCACACATGTGGTCCACAATAATGACCTCAATTTTCTTCATGTGCATTTGCGACCTAAAGCTAACTGGCCTAGTAAACTCTTCAAGTTTTACATTTTAAAAGTTAGTCAGAAGGAGAGGGATAGATACAGAATAATCTCTCTCAAAAGTAGAACCTAAGGATATACAGCAAGATAGCAACAAAGGGCCAAAAAGAAAACTGATGCACATAATTGAGTTGGGGTGGGGCTTAGGGAAGGGCATTCGGGCCCTTGGGGGCAGGGAGGTGGGTACACTAGTGATGCCTGTGGTGTTGGAATTTTGTATATGGGAAACCATCATTAACAGTATTGCAAATTATAATATTTCAACCAACAGAAAAAGTTAAAAAATAAAATTTTATCTTTCAGGCAAGGAATCAGTAACAACACATGTAACAAATTATTTCTGCTGAGTATATAGAGTGCTGAGTATATAGCCTGCTTGGATCGGGACTGGGCTTCCTCCGCCCAGATTTCCCATTTCCCAGTAGCTAGGTGGTCACACCCAGACACCCAGGGACTGCCCCCCCACCCCCACCCCGGCGCCGGCGCTGGGCGCCGTGTAATCCCATGCACTGCCAGCATCCAGAGACTTAAAACCAAGCTCCCGGAAGCTCAGCCACTTTGCAGTCTCGAGATATCTTATAGCCTACTTCTCCTCTGGGAGAACCTGGCAAACTACCAGGAGTTTCCTACCCACATGGGAGAGTCTCACAAACTCCCCATGTCGTATTAATATGCCAAAACCAGTAACAACCTGGGTCTCATTCTCCTGATCCTGAAAGAGCCTCCAATGCAGTATCATTGGGAAGGATGATTAAAGAGAGACTTCTAAAATCTCAGGGCTAGGACAAATGGAGACTTTACTGAGACTGCTCGAGAAATTCGTCCATCAACGGGATGATGATGATATAGAGTGGATGTATACATGTATATAAATATGAATGTCAGTCTTTTTCTCCTTTATTTGCCAATTTCAATAATTCTTCTTTATCTTCTCACAGTGAGATGATTTCCCAGGCCATAGCCCTTCTTTAGCCCATCAACCTCTCTCTGTTAACCTCTCTTATATCATACAGCAGCTTACTGTGTTCTGGGGTGTTTTCCCCACTAGGAGTGTTTCTCTCACTGAAGAGAGATCAGAATCTTGTTTTTCTCATTTCTGCACCCATGGCACCTACATACAATAGGAGCTCAGGATTATTTATTATTTATGAAACAATAATATCTTCATCTGTAGTAGCTTGTAATATAAACAATCAAGTTTAATAAACTTGTAATATAAACAATCAAGTTTAATAAACTTGATCACATTGGTAATTTACATGAAGTACTTAGCTCAGGACCTAAAAACACAGAAGAAAATTTCATAACTATTATTATTAATTTAGGTGTGGAAAGAAAAAAGTGATTCGAATTCTATCTAAAATTATTTGTGAAATAGAATCTTAGTGAATATTGGTGAAGATACTACCCTGCACCTGAAATCAGTTTTTTATCATTGCCAAATTTACTTCTACTTCTTAAAGAACTAGACTTTTGTTATTTCAATAGTAATAACAAACTTCTGCTTTGGTCTGTAATAGGAGATCTTAGAAACTGATAAAAATTGTTGCCAAGCTTATAAGAACAAAATTTCTATCCAGAAAAAATTGAAAATTCAAATAAAGAGCTTCAGAGAATTATTAAAACAACCAGCAGTGAGGGGCCAGATTACAAAGAGAAGGAAAGTACCTACATTCATAAGATGATACATGTAAATTTCCCTGCCTTTTTTAAAAAAGCATATCCTATTTATAAAACAAAAAATACATATAGAAAAGCATTTTAGTATATACTGAAATGACTTTGAAGGTCACTGGAAAGAGACATTTTCTGTAGTGTGGACATACTGGTAGAGGCAGGATTGGGCAAAATGAGAGACCGTCGGAGAGCTGAGCTGGCCCTGCTCCCCACCTTGATGTGGATCAATGTATGTGAGCTGCCCCAGGAAAGGAGCGGTGACTACTGAGAGCTGACATCACACTGGGCAATGGACAACACACTCCCTTGAAGGGGGAATCTAGAGGCGATATTCTTCCATTTCCTTGTACATCGGTGGACACAATCACAGTAATTATCAATTTTCCTAGTGGAAGAGGGTGGAGATCAAGTACTTAGGAATGAGTGCCCACTGCTGCATCATTTTTAGCAACAAAGGAAAAATACTATTGGTCATGTTCTTTCTGAAATAATTGTGATAAAATGGGACCTGGGGGTAGAGCACAGTTGTACAATACACGCTTCCTATGTCTAAGGCCCTGGCTTTGAAATTCCAGCAATACATAATAAAAAATAAATTTGTGACAAGTTATAAATAACATTTTAACTATTTTTTAGAATTCAATTCAATGGTATTAAGTATATTCACATTATACAACCATTACCACCATTCATCTTACTATCATCATTTTAGCACGGCAGAGCTTGGCAAGCTCCCCATGGCGTATTTGATATGCCAAATACAGTAACAATAACGGTTCTCATTCCCCTGATGCTGAAAGAGCTTCCAATATGGCACAGTTTGGAAGGATGAGTAAAGAGAGACTGCTAAAATCTCAGGGCTGGAACGAATGGAGACGTTACTGGCGCCCGCTCGAGCAAATTGATGAACAACAGAATGACAGTGATACAGTGATACAGTGATGATCATTTTAGCTATTTTTCAATACACAATTCAATGGCATTAAGTATACTCACATTATATAACCGCCATTCATCTCCAATATTTTTATCTTCCCCAAATGAAATTCTGTACCCATTAAACTTAACTTTCATTTCTCCCTTCTGTAGATACTGACAGCCACATTCTATTTTCTGTCTCCATGAATCTAACTACGTAGGCATCTCATATAAGAGGAATAATTCAATATTTGCCTTTTATGTGAGTGCTCATTTGTTTAAATCTCATTCATGCTTGTTGCATATGTAAGAATTTCCTCCCATTTAAAGGCAGAATCATATTCCATGTGTGTATACTTTCCATTTTATCTTTTCAACTGTTCATGGCTATTTTGGCCATTTTTACCTTTTGTCTATTATGAATAATGTTATCTGAGCTTTAGTGTGGAAATTTATCAGTTGCTTTTTAATTATTTTCAGTGATTGCTCAAGGATAAAAGTGAACAACAGGCCAAAGTAATCTATAAACTTTAAACTGGTGGAATGCAGAGTTATACTTTGAATCTTTGATTACTCAAATCTAGTGATAAATCAAGCAAATGTCTTTCAAAAAGCTGTTTAGCTTTCAAAAGAATAAGAGCCCTCCCTCAAACCTGAATGCTCTTATGATTGCTTCACTCTAAACCAAACGAATACTGCCATTTCCCAAACATAGTTGTGCTTTCTGCTTCTGTGTCTGCTTTTATGCTATTGATCCAGATTGCAAAAAAAAAAAATGAAACTTCTTGAAGGATATGTGTTAGCCAACTCTGAACTTCAGATCATAACAAAACTAAATGTGAAGAATCATTTGCTCTTGGGAAATTTTATTTATTATCTTTTTATCACTTTACTAAAGCTTATATCAATTTATCTCCATTTTCAGCCTTTAAGTTATACATTATACATATTACAACCAAGGAGTCTCATGCATTTTAGATTTCAAAGTGCTTTTAATTAGCCTCTTACAAATGGTCATTTATTTGTCATGTGCAGTCAGTATGCAATCCCAGTGTGTAGCCTTGTCTTCCTAATGAGACTTGCACTTGACACATCAGTCTTCTGCTGTTTTTATTCTTCTTAAATCATCACTGTTTCTGGTTGGAGTGCCTCTGTAATTTTGGGGAAAATGAATCTACAGTTCCAGAAACCAAAGGGCTAGATCTGTGCCTATCCCACCAGAAACTCTGGAGACCAGTGAACTGGGAATCATGCATTTCTCTAGAATTTCCCTCTTTCCCTTTGCTACATTAGGAATTGGACTTTTGGCTACTGTGTTTGCTGGAGCTGGTACCCCTCATCTTTTCAAAAATGGTTTTGAAACCATGCCTGGTTTTGATACCTTGATTATCAAAGATTTTGTTGTGGTGCCAGGGCTCCAAACAGCAGTGTGTCCAGAATTGCACTTGGCATGTGGAGTGATGTAGAGAATCAAACTCGAGATCTTAAATAGAGTGATGTAGAGAATCAAAATCAGTGGTAGTTTGCAGAGCAGGCAAACTACCATTGAGTCCCATCCCCAAGTTCCTGTCTCTTAGTCTTTAGTAAAATATTTTCCCTAGCTTGACATAACATTATGACATGGGTGAATTCATTCTTAGCATCTATTAATTTCTATAAACAAATTCGCTAATTACATAAAAAATAGGTATAGTTGTGGTGATTCACTGGACAATCTAACCTAAGATGTAACATTAGTTTAATTTTACTAAATTCAAAATGTTTTGCTATAATAGTTTCTCTATCCATGCATTTCTGACAAGCTATCCAAACTGACATTTTGGATAGAGTTCCGTTAATTAGTTACCTGGAATGAAGCAATTCTGACTGATCTCTTTCCTTGATATTTATGTATACCGTATTTTAAATACTTTTATCAAAGGAACATATTTTTTAAATTTACAAGTCATCATTGTGTTAGAGTACAGAATTTTATAAGATCCCTATAGGGTATATCCCCCGGAATTGGAATCAAGATTGGAAAATGTACCTCTCAGCCCAAACATGAGATGATTAAAAAAAAAGACACATAGTAAAGAAATAAAAAATGGTCAAAGTTATCAGAACTGAAGACTTTTTGTCTACAGAATTGAACTTACACGGTTGTGTGTGTGTGTTGGGGAGTAGGGCTGCTCTTGAACCCTGTTGGACGGAGGTGGGCATTCTGATGTTGGGTGTGGAGATGGAATGATATGTTCATAAAAAGTCTAATTCACAGTACAATAAATTCCTGTTCCTCAATAAAAACGATTTAAAACTTCTCGGAGATGGAATGATATGTTCATAAAAAGTCTAATTCACAGTACAATAAATTCCTGTTCCTCAATAAAAACGATTTAAAACTTCTCGGAGTTGGGATTGGTGGCTTCCCCGCAACACCCTGTACTCCCAGAAGTCCAGGGCAGCCATAGCCACACTCATGTCCCAGCACAGCTACCATGTAAGATCCAGTTAAATATTCTGGATTTTTTTGAGTGACATCTCCAAACTCTACAATAATATCTCAGTATGAGCACACCAGCTTGAATGGGAATGTAATGTAGCGCCAGGTAAGTTCAACTAACAAGAACTTTAACAGAGAGGCTCAACTAGTAATAGCAGCTTAGTAAACCCGCAGACAAGAACTTAATGTCCCCATGGCAATATACAACAATTTTCACGAATTTTTTTTTCACTGAGGTATTTTTCTGATAATTCCAATAGCCTTTTAGTGGTAACAAGCAATATAAAGTAAATTATTTTGGGCCTGCTACAGAGGCAGACTTGAGGGGTAGTTGGGAAAATGGGGACAATAATGGAGGGAAGGTCACAGTGGTGGTAGAATTGGTGTTGGAATACTAAATAATGCCTGTAACAAATGCATCATGAACAACTTTATAAACCATGGTGGTTAAATATAGTGAGGGAGGATAAAAATTTTAAATGGTTTAAAAAATAAAAGAAAAATACACCCCTTAGAAATGTCTGGTGGTACATCCAAAAGAACAAAAGCAACCACTGTTGGAGAGGATGTGGGGAGAAAGGGACCCTTCTACACTGCTGGTGGGAATGCCGGCTAGTTCAGCCCTTTTGGAAAACAGTATAGACGATTCTCAAAAAGCTAGACGTTGAGCTCCCATTTGACCCAGCAATACCACTGCTGGGAATATATCCCAGAAAAGCCAAAAAGTATAGTCGAAGTGACATATGCACTTATATGTTCACCGCAGCACTGTTTACAATAGCCAGAATCTGGAAAAAACCCGAGTGCCCTAGAACAGATGACTGGTTGAAGAAACTCTGGTACATCTATACAATGGAATACTATGCAGCTGTTAGAAAAGATGAGGTTATGACGTTTGCATATAAGTGGATCAACATGGAAAGTATCATGCTAAGTGAAATGAGTCAGAAAGAGAGAGACAGACACAGAAAGATTGCACTCATCTGTGGAATATAGAATAATAGACTATAAGACTAACGCCCAAGAATAGTAGAAATAAGTACCAGGAGATTGTTTCCATGGCTTGGAGGCTGGTCTCTCATTCTGGGTAACTCAGGGAAGGGACCACCAAGTAAAATGTGGTTGGAGGTCATGTGGGGGAAGGGTGAGGCGGGCGGAATACAGACTAGAGACTGAACACAATGGCCACTCAACACCTCTATTGCAAACCACAACACCTAATCAGAGAGAGAGAACAGAAGGGAATTCCCTGCCATAGTGGCAGGGTGGGGTGGGGGGAGACGGGACTGGGGAGGGGGGGAGGGATGTTGGATTTACGGGTGGTGGAGAATGGGCACTGGTGAAGGGATGGGTTATTGAACATTGTATGGGGGAAGCATGAACACAAAGATGTATGGATCTGTAACTGTACCCTCACGATGACTCTCTAATTAAAAATAAACTATTAAAAAAAATAAAAGTAAATAAATGTAAAAAAAAAAAAAAAGAAATGTCTGGTGGTAGAATACACTGAAGGATATGAGAGTTGACCGGGTCTATCTCATGAAGGACTGAGAAGAAACATGCTCAGTATTGAAGGCTTGCATAAGCCGGAGATGGGAAAATCTGGGGTTAAAGCTTCCCAGTGGAACTGGCCAAGTGTCAGGAAACAGACGGGCAAATATCCAACCCAGCAGACAGAGGCGGGGTCGGGAGGGTTTGGATGGCAATTGTGCTGGAACTAATGCATTGATAGAGATTTCTCTGAATCTAAGCTTCCAAGAGGAAAGGAAAAGAACTTGTCACTAATAATTTAATCCTATCTAGGAGTGAGGGGCAACAGGGTCTTGTGCAACTGTAGCTGTTGTTCAAAAAAAAAATATTCTTAGACCAGAGGAGAAATATCTAATTATTTTACTTTGAAAAATAAAATCCTCCAAAATTTCCAGATCCCTTTTATTAATGTTCTTTGTTCACTGAGATCTTCTTGCTCAACGTGTTCTCTGGCTTATTCTGCCTACTACATAAAAACTTCTGTACAAATATCCAAACAGGTTTCTTAGACAAGAAAAGGAACCTTATTTTTATAAATTGATGTTGTAACACTGTAACACTGTCCTCCCCTTGTTCATTGATTTGCTTGAGCGGGCACCAGTAACGTCTCCTTTATGAGACTTCTTGTTACTGTTTTTGGCATATTGAATATGCCACAGGTAGCTTGCCAGGCTTTGCCATGTGGGCGGGATACTCTCAGTAGCTGGCCGGGTTCTCTAAATCAATGTTAGGTCTTCTAGTTGAGAAACTGTTAAGTTAGTTATAAAAGAAGTGAGCCTCTGTCTTTTTTATTTTTGGGTTTTGGGGCTACACTTGGGAGTGCATGAGGTTTACTCTTGGTGGTGCTTAAAGGAGCATGTGTGGTTCTGGGGATGGAATTGGGATTCACCTCGTGCAAGGAGTGCCACACATTATCTCACAATTTTATTTTAGTTTTACTTTTGGGGGCCACTTCTGGCAGTGCTCAGGACCTGTTCCTGATGTGTTTCTGGAGATTGAATCCATCCAAAGCACGTACGTCAGTCCTTTGAGCCAGGTCTTTGGCCAATCCTGAATTTTTTTTAACCCTGGAAATTATTGCATTTCAAAAAAGATTTTTACAGGGGCCAGAGCAATAGTACAGAGCGTAGGGCATTTGCCTTGCATGCAGCCAACCAGGGTTCAATCCCTGGCATCCCATATTGTCCCCTAAGCACCGCCAGGAGTAATTCCTGAGCGCAGAGCCAGGAGTAACCCCTGAGCATCTCCGGGTATGACCCAAAAAGAAAAAAAATTAAAACAATTCTAAACTTTCTTCCCTGGTTAATATCATTATGAAAAACAAAACTCTCATGTTTTTCCAGTTCTCTATAACCTTAGAATTATCCCTATGAAGGAAAATGCAGTATGGGAAGACTGTGGAGAAAAAAACTCGTGGTATTTATAGCTGTAGCTACCTATGAGATGCAGTGAATTAATGTGTCAATGTAACTCAATCATATTGACTCCCTTTCTCTCGCCCATACTTAGTTGCATGCATATTCTAGAGCTAGTGTCACTTGTAAATCTCCTTATTTACATGAGAAAATAAGTTTCTGGCCCAGAATTTATCTTTCCTGAATCACTTCAGATTACTCCTCTAAAACCACGACATTCTCAGGTCTTCATTTTATTTAGTTATTTATTTTAGTTTATTATTTTTTTCAGGTCTTCATTTTATATCATTTTATTTATTTTTTTACTTTTTTGGTTGTTGTTTGATTTCTTTCTGGACCACACCCAGCAGTGCTTAGAGCTGACTCAGGTATCACTCCTGGTAGGTTCAGGGGACCATATGAGGTGCCAGGGATTAAACCCAGTATGGCTGTGTGCAAGACAAGTGCCCTACCCATTGTACTATCACTCCAGCCCCAATTTCATATCATTTTAAAAGTTATATGGATAAGTTATCATGACTGACTTTTTTTTAATAAGTAGGAAGCAAAATCTTTATTAACTCTATTTCTATATTTTTGAATCCCCTTCATTTAATCATCTGGTTTCCTATTTAGAACCTAAAACTTCTGATAATTTGCTTCTGAGCCACACCCATCAAATTACTCAGGGGTTATGCCTGGTTCTGCTCTCAGAAATCACTCCTGGTGGTGCTCAGGGGACCATATGTGATGCTGGGGATAGAAGCCAGGTCGGCTGCATGTAAGGCAAGTGCCTTACCTGCTGTACAATCTCTCTGGCCCTGATCCTCAGCATTAAATATGGTCCCCCAAGAACTGCCAGGAGTGATTTCTGAGAGCAGAACCGAGCGTAATCCCAGATCGTTGATGGTCGTGGCTCAGAAACAAAATATAAGAATTTTTAGGATGCTAAATAGAGAAGCCAGATGAATAAATGAAGGGGGTCCCAAAATATAGAAATAGAATTAATACTTTGTTCCCTGTTTGGAAAAAAAGTCAGTCATTAAAATTTATTCATAAAGCTTTTTAAATGATATATTTAAATAATATATTTAAGTGTTTTCTACTCCTGCTCCTTAAGATTCTATCGATCTGCATATATTAAGTTTGGGGGTTTTGGTTGTTTAATATTTCTCTCATTTTAGTATTTATTTTATTTCCCCCTCCTTTCCTTCCATTGTTATTGAGCCAAATTCTTAGGAGCAAATCAATTATATTTAATACTTCTCTACTGTTGTGTCAATGAGAGGCCAGAGGAAAACATAAATATCATTTTCTTTTTTTTTTTTTCACGGTATCACAAGATTTATTACTGAGTTGGCAATGAGGTACAGAAGCTAAAGAGGAACAGAGTCTCTATTCAAAGAAACGTGACTTCAATTTGTGGTGCCTTTTCGCTGTTTGTTCAAGAAACTAGCAGCCTATCACAGCAAATGCACATGCGTCTCCTGTGACTCCTTACAGACCCAGCTTGGTCCTCCTCCAGTGCCTCCTCTTGGAGTTGTACCTGATCTTGTTACCAGTTTTCATCCGAATCCATTGAGGAATAGGCCGATTCTGCTTCTGTTTCTTGGCCAGGAACTGCTTGATCCTGAAAGTCTTGTGGGAAGACATGGCGAAGCGCCACGTTCACACCGCGACGATGGCGGAGGAAAGGAGAGAAAGGGGGACATAGATATCATTTTCTTTGTAATCTTTATTGTTAACATTTCTTTGTTTTTGTTTTGGGGCCACACCTAGTTGTTCTCAGGGTTTACTCCTGGGTCTGTGCATGGGGATCACTCCTGGCAAGGCCCCAGGGGACCATATGTCATGCCAGGTTTCAAACCCAAGTTGGCTGTGTGCAAGCAAGTGCCCTATCTATCGCTTCAGCCCCAACACCTTTAAAAAAAACTTTTCCAGATTAATATATCCTATGTTAATCAAACATTCAATTACAGAAGAGTGATTTTAAAAAAATATAGATCCCTAAGAGTAATAATAGCAGGGAAATACAAGAAAGAAATGCAAAAGTAATTAATACAATTCCAGTCATGTTGATAAAACCAAATATCAATGCAGTTGTCAGAATCATGAGGATAACATTTATTGAATGATTTTTCAAAGAAAAGAGCATAAACTGGTTCTGAAGGAAAAAAGTCGTTCAGGCTATGCAAACATTGTTGACAATAGCAATTTGCTCTTTTGGATTCTAGCAATAAAAAGTCTCATCTAGGCAGTAATGAGAGACATCATGATAGGTAATTATATACAGGAAAATAGAAAGTAAGAAGAGAACAGAAATATTACTCATGCATAAGGATTTGATACTATTATTTGACATAATCAGTTTTCACTAAATTGATTTAATTATGAGCTCAATTTTTAGAGGAAGTGAGCCTAAGAAGACTCATAGTTAATGGTTTTCCTCTATGCAACAACTAGATCAGTGCTCAACTGGGACTGATTCTGCCTTCTCACCTGATCTTCTACCTGGTCCTATCTAGGGGATATTTGGCAATGGCAAAAGACACTTTTGGTTCTCACCACTAGGGGGCAGAATGCTGCAGGCATCTAGTAAACAGAGGCCAGGGGTGCAATGCATGGAATAGATCTCACAACTAAGAATCAGTCAGCACCAAATGTCAATCATCCAAGATTAAGATACTCTAGGCTAGGTTAAGGCAGAGAAGAAAACATGCTTAAATTTTACCAAAAGGTGTAAAAACTAGATTGGAGGAGGTCTTTTGACTAATCTTTCCTTTGAAATGATGAGTTTCTTCTTTCACTAAGCTACCAACAAAACTGCTTTTAAGAGCAAAGACTAAAATTCGTGATGCTAAATTATAAGAATATTCAAAAATTAGTTTTACATTTTGCTCTTAACATATTTGTGTTTCTACCCATCAGCATAAATAAATCTAAGAAAGACATTGAATTAAAAAGTAATCTAAGCAAGAATATATTTCATTTACAAATAGAGTGATAGAAGCAAGATAGAATATTACTTGGGAATATTTACATACATATGTATAAATAAATATTTGAGGAAAATGAAGCAAAATCAGCATAGTATTTATATCTGCGAAGAAAGGGAATAAATTCAGAGAAAAGCAAGAGATGAAAGTTGGGGGTTCTTAAATATATTTATTATATCTATTTCTTTTTTTTTTTTTTTTTTTTTTTTTTTTTTTTTTTTTTTTTTTTGCTTTTTGGGTCACACCCAGCGATGCTCAGGGGTTACTCCTGGCTCTGCACTCAGGAATTACTCCTGGCGGTGCTTGGGGGACCATATGGGATGCCGGGGATCGAACCCGGGTCGGCCGCATGCAAGGCAAACGCCCTACCCGCTGTGCTATCGCTCCGGCCCTATATCTATTTCTTACATTAAGGAAGTAAGCCCTTGGGCATTTGTTATTTTACTTTGCAGTCACATATATAACAAACATTCTCCTGGGTATCTAAAATATCACATAAAATATAAAATAGTCATAAGTATTATCTGAAGATTTTTTAAGTTCTATCACCACCTCCAGTTAAAACTAGGTACTGCAGGAAATTTTTTTTCAAGTTTTAAAATTTATTTCCTTTTTTTTTATGAGTGAATCACGTGGGGTGCAGTTACAAACTTACGAACTTTTGTGTTTGCATTACAGTCATGCAATGATCATTTACCCATGAACAACAAATTACTGGAAACAGAAAGAAAAGGCTTCTGTGATGCATTTGGATGTATACAAAAGCGCTAAGCTTCTGCTTTAGCAAGGTTAACAATCCATCTGTGGATGAACAACATACAGAACAAACTGAAGAGATTGGTAATAAAGCACAAAGTATTGGTAAGAGTCCATGGTCACTGTCAGATGAAATATCAAATAACAGAAATAAATACTTCACACATGACAGAAGTTTCCTTTTATCAAACTTATGTCAATTAAATGAGATAAGATAGAGCCATACCAACATCCCACCTCCTCTGCCATGTAAGCTCATCTACCGATCTTGTTCCAGAGACTCATAAATAAACCTTGAAAGGGATCAACTAGCTGCAAACATTTCTCAGACACCTGTTCCTGGCTAAGACTCACGGGGTGATCTCAGAGTGGTACAGACTAGCACCCTCCAAAGTAAAGCCCCAGCAGCCGCTCCCTCTGGCCAGACTGCCCAGTTAAATATTCTGGATTTTCTGGAGCAACATCTACAAACTCTACAACACTGACATCCCAGTAGCAGCACACCAGATCGGACAGGATGTAATGGAGAAGCCAACCAAACTAGACTAACAAAAACATTATCACAGAGGACTCCACTTGCACGACAGCTTAATAAAACCTCAGACCAGGACTTAATGTTCCCATGACGAGATACAAAAAGTCACAAATTTTCTTCTACGAAAATCTTTTTTGATCCTTCTGTTGGCCAATTAGTAGTAACAAGCAATATAAAACAAGTCATTATGGACCTGCTGCAGAGGCAGGCTTGAGGGTGGTTGGGAAAACAGAGACAATGGTGCAGGGAAGGCGACAGTGGTCGTGGGGTTGGTGTGGAAATATTAAATGCCAATCATCATGAACAACTTTATAAATCACAGTGTTTAAATAAAGGGTGGGGGGAGATAAAGTACAATTTCTCTAATATGTGGAAGATAAATGAAAATAATGAACAAACAAAACAAAAAACTCTATAGTCACAATAAAGTGGGCAGGGAAGGCTCAGAATAGAAGAGCAAAAGATTTTGAGTCTCTCTATTTTTTCTTAAAATTGGTGGGAGGAAGTGATTGCCAGAGGGGAGAGAAAAGGTAGATGCTAATTAAATTGGCTAAAAGGATGTTAAGGGGTCAATTGCATAGTAAAGGATGGACTCTAGACTTTGTTGTTTTGCTTTAATTCACATCCTGCCCTGCAATTACTCCAGGATCTGTGCCCTGTGGGGACAGGTGAAGGAACTTGACTCCCAGCTGTGCTTAGAGACCCTCTGGTGCCAAAAATCAAGCCCCAGACCTCCATGCATGCCCTTTGCCCTTTGACCTTTCATCCTGGAATCTGAACTTTCCATTCTAAACATAATGTAATATGTACAGATGTTGATTTGTGGTTTTATATACTGAAACTCCTAAACCAATGTCTCTTGGTTATAAACCAATGCCTCTTCAATTAAAAAAAAAAGTTTTCAATTTCAACGTGTTGACTTGTGACTAAGCTGTAATTACTTTGTGCCAGTTACCACCTGTTCGCTTGGTCTTTTCCTTCTCATCTGCTCTCCCCAATTTGTATTAAATTTTGCCATGAGATTAAAGTCTTAAAATAACTACTTTATTATATCATTGCCCCTTTCAGAACTCAATTGGGTTCATATTATCTGGAAAACGAAGAACATTTTCTTTATTCTTTAGTTCAACATTTTAGACTTTTCCAGTTTATCCCTGACCTTTTCGTCAGTATGGCTTTCTTCTGCTTCACTCTCCCCTGCTTCATATAAATTCTTGCCTCCACCTGATGTTTCTGCATTATCAATGGCATATTTTGGATATATCATCTGTTATAGGAGTTTCCTCAAACACATGCTTCCATTTAAGCCTCCATCTTCATTACATAATGTTATTTTATTTATTTATTTATTTATTGCTTTTTGGGTCACACCTGGCAATGCACAGGGGTTACTCCTGGCTCTGCACTCAGGAATCACCCCTGGCAGTGCTCAGAGGACCATATGGGATGTTGGGAATCGAACCCGGGTCTGCTGTTTGAAGGCAAATCCCTACCTGCTGTACTATTGCTCCAGCCCCATAATGTTATTCTTAAACTAAAGAAACTGAGATGTAGTTTCAACTCTACCTTGTATCTTGTAGCAGCTAGTTTACTATTCCCCATTTACTTTCACACTAGATCATTTCACCTAATTTTATCCTATATGGCAATCCCAGATCTATCCTTGCCTCTTGAGGCAATATATTAATCATTTTATCCAATCTCCTAGAGCATCTACTGTATCATTTAATTTCTACATCAAAATACTAAACTTATTCACTTGCATGATATTTGTTTTCTAGATTAGATGTTAAATATGTAATGGCCTGGAATAACTTTTTTCTGCTGTTAAGATCATTAATGCCCATATTCACATTTGAGGGGCTGGAGCAATAGTACAGTGGGTAGGGTGTTTGCCTTGCATGCGGTCGACCCAGGTTCGATTCCGCTGGCCCTCTTGGAGAGCCCGTCAAGCTACCGAGAGTATCTCGCTCACTCGGCAGAGCCTGGCAAGCTACCCGTGGCATATTCAATATGCTTTGCAAAAACAGTAACAAGTCTCACACTGGAGACGTTACTGGTGCCCGCTCAAGGAAATCGATGAGCAACAGGATGACAGTGACAGGATTTGAATATGAGAATCTTCTTTACGAGGTGGGGCACAGGGGATGGACCCCAGGACCTCAAACGTGGATGGCACACATTCTGACCACTGAGAAAGTATTCCTGGCCCCTGTGCACCTCTAAGGTAGACAATTCTTAGACTATCTCATCATCAAAAAAAACAATGGTATTACCATTTGCAAGGGTCCATAATTTCAAAATACATAACCACCAGTAGTTACTATGATTTTCATAATGCCTTTGAATGTTTTCATGACAACAGCTGTACAAAATTTTAAAAATGTTTTTTAATTTGGGGGTTGGAGAGAGAGTACAGAGGGTAAGGTCCTTGCCTTGCGTGCAGCTGACCAGAATTGGATCCTCAGTATCCCATCTGATCCCCTGAGCCAGGATTGTTCCCAAGCGCAGAGACAGAAGTAAACCCTGAGTATCACCGGGTGTGACCCCAAAACAAACGAAAAGAATATTTAGGGATAAAACAAAATGGTGGTGATGGGTCTTATCATATACTATAAGGCTTCCCTCTCCTCCCATCCCCCAGTATATTTTCTTATTCAGTAAAAAAAAAAAAATCCTACACAATGAACTGAATGAGCGAGTGGTTCTGTGCAGGGAGTTCACGCAGAACATTAATTTTTATACACTTTATATTTACAATAGTCAATTTATCATTCTCTGACGAATAGATCTTCTTCCAGGGCAGGCACCGTATTTTTGCTCCCTAACTGTTAGGCGCTGAGAGTACTAAAATATGTATGACAAATGAATCCCGCACTGAAACTGAACCTGGATAAAGCTGTGAATGATAATAGGGTGGAAGAGCTTTATGTGAATTATGTAGTGAGATGAAATTCCATTCACTGGTTCTGTTGACCAGCTTCAACCCTTGGACGCCCGAGATTCATTCCTCTGGTCCTTATTGTGCCCACAAGTTGTCTCGAGAGAGTGCCACTGGCACGCAGTGAAAATGCGCGCGGGTTGATTAGATTTGGGGAGCTGCGGCACACCCCAAAAGTGCTGGTATTGAGGTGTGGATGGATTCAGACATACCCCCAAACCAACCAACCAAACAAACAAACACAAATGGGGCTCCCAGAGCACGCACATCAGCTCCTTCAGTTGGGCGCAGTGAAGACCCGAATCGTCACTTTCCCACGCTTTGGAGAGAGAATCTGTCTATTCCCTTGTCGATGTTAACAGAGCTGAGTATTTTTCAAAAGGGAATTCTGAGACTATAGTGGTAGAGAAAAAATTCCTGATACTGAAATCCGCTTATCCAATTTTACTAAGAGAATGCAAGACCGCGACCCCTTAGCAGCTATGATTCTCCCTCAAACTAGCTGTGCGGCGATAAGCAAATGAAGTCCCGTGGATTCATTCCCTTTAGAGATCGCTTAAAATTTAGGGGGTAGGGCAAGAAATGTCCAGGCCCTTGTTTTCCATCCGATCGTGACGGGAAGGCAGGTGACTCGAGACTAGAAACGCGATCAAGGTTCTTAGTTCCTCTCAGGACGCTCGGGAGCTGACACAGCAGCCACAGCACATCAGAGCCGGCTCCCGCACCTTTCTCAGCGACCGAGCTTGGGGGGCTCGGAAAACTTCCACCCGGGGCCCGAGCCCCCACCCCTACCCCGCCCCGGTGCGGGAGCCCGAGGAGCGCACAGTCCGCCGGAATTTGTAGTCCCGCGCTGCCTTCTGGGAGTTGTAGTCTTCGGGCGGGTTGCGGGCGCGCTCGGTGCGGGCGGAGGAGCGGGAGGTGACGACACAGGCCCTCGCGCCCACGTGACCCCGCCCGGGCTGTGGGATCGCACTGCGGCTCCCGCCCCGGCACCTTCCCCTCCCGCCCGCGCGGCTGTTGCCGAGGCGACGGCGCATGTCTCGCGGCGCGTCGCCCCCTCTGCAGTCCCCCCGCCCCGCTTCTCCCACCACAATGAGATCCTAAGATGGCGGTGGCTGCGGCGGTTGGCGCTGACTAGCTGCGGGAAGCAAGGCGGCCATTGGGCCCTCGGCGAGCCGGGAGCTGGTGGACTCCCCCCGCCGCGGTCTCTCCCGGGAGCCGCTGCCGGGGACGGGCCCCGGGCGCGAGCGGCTCGTTTCGTTCCCAGGTAAAGCCTGCGCGTCCCCAGCCCCTGGCCACCCGGGCGGCCGGTGCCGAGAGCCGACGGGGACGGCGGGCGGCCCGTGGGGCGGAGGCCGCCGGGGTTCCGAGCTCGGGAATGCCGCTGCGGGCGAGCCGAGCCGGCCGGGCCCGGAGCCCGGGTTGCCAGGGGCCGGGAGACCTCGCGGCCCGCGCCCCCCCGTCCGTCCTGCCCGGAGTGGTGATGGCCCCGGCGCCTGACGAGAAACGCCGCGGCCTGACGGGGACGGGGGGCGGGGTGTGTGTGAGTGTGTTGGGGGGCGGGGTGTTTGTGTGTGTGTGTGCGGGTTGTGTGTGTTGCGGGTTGTGTGTGTGTGTGTGTTGGGGGGCGAGGTGTGTGTTGAGGGCGTGTGTGTGTTTGGGGGCGTGTGTGTGTGTGTGTGTGTGTGTCTGTGTGTGTGTGTCTGTGTGTGTGTTGGGCGGCCGGGGAGGCGGGGCGCCCCAACTTTTCATCTCGCTGCTCCCCGCCGGGTCCGAGCGCCTTTCGGGGTTTACTGTTGTTGAGAGAAGTTGCTTGCGGTGGGGGAGGGAGGTCGCTGCCCGGCGACGGGTACGGGTACGGCCGCGGGGCGCTTTGGCGCCCGAAGGAGCGGGCTCTCCGCGCCCGGCACCCCCGCCCTAACTGCTGGCCGGTCGGACCCCGCCTCTCGGCTGTTCTCTGGTTACGGAGGGCGGGTGCACCTGTCCCCTACCCCTATCACCTTCCCGGGAGGCCCCCCGCCGACACCCCCTCCTCCGCCTCAGCCCGGTCGCAGATGACCTTTCTGAGGTGAGGTTTGTGGCCGTGCCGTCACCGGGCTGTTTTGTGATGGAGTAGGCAGCTTTGTGGAATCGAGAAACTCTTTTTCTTTTTTCTTCCCACAGTCGGCTCGGCAAAGTTCTTCACTAGTTTGACAAAAAGTGGGGGTTTGGGTCTAGCAGAAGAGAAAAGGTGGGCATGGATCTTTAGGTGCTAAGGCGGGTTCACTGGTTTTTTTTTTTTTTTTAAATAGCCCAAAGCAGATGTTAAGGTGGTATTAATTTTGGTAGGCTCTTAGAGATTTGAAGGAGATACTCGTTGAGGTGTATCACCTTGTTTTCCAAAAGGATTAACTATAACGAGTTTAAAACATTGAGTGATTGGGCTTTTCTTTGGTTGACTTTATGAAATATCCAATACTTCATAGTGTAAGGAAAAAAATTGCTAAAGGGATTTTCTATTTTTTTTTTCTATTTCTTTTCATCACAAGCAGGCAACAGGTTTGAAGTGTGAAACTGGAAAGGAGCTGCTCATAGCTGTAAAAAGAAGTTTCTAAACAGGTAATTTGATATATAATATATACTATAATTGTCCTTTGTAGACTTTGTAGGTCTTTCTTGAAGACCTCACGATAAAGCATATGCCTTATCCTTATTAACCGGGTTGGATATGTGCAGGACAGATGTTCTACTCATGTTCTATGGCTTCTCCAGCCCCCAATACCTTTTTTTTTTTTTTTTTTTTTTTTTTTTTTTTTTTTTTTTTTGCTTTTTGGGTCACACCCAGCGATGCTCAGGGGTTACTCCTGGCTTTGCACTCAGGAACTACTCCTGGCGGTGCTTGGGGGACCATATGGGATGCCGGGGATCGAACCCGGGTCGGCCGCGTGCAAGGCAAACGCCCTACCCGCTGTGCTATCGCTCCGGCCCCCCCCCAATACCTTTTAAATGTCTGTTTTGCCAGAATTTCTTCAGTCTCTTTGAGTTTGAATTTGCCTTCTAATAACTATTTATTAGAAGATAGCTCTTCTTGAATCCTTTTAATCTTCGTGGCTAGTTGGTTATTTTGGGGGGGGTGAGTGAACCAGTGTGGTGGTGGTGACTGAGATTACAAGTTGTTCATGGAAGTAGCAGGGCCTATGGATTTGCCCAAGGAGAGGTATATTTAACTAGTAGCAAAGAGGTGAAATATTTGTGTATAAAGTGCGTGGAGAGGGGGGCCAGGGATGTGGCAAGTGCAAGCTTTGGGTGATCCTGGACACCCACATACCTCCTCTTCCCTCTTCCATAGGGTGTGGATTTGGTGGTCCCTGAACACCAAGGAATGTGGGTTGTACAACAACTAAATAAATGCAGTGGTAGAAAGAGGTCTTTGCAAGCTGAATTTTGTATACGGGGTGTTTAGTTGACTTTCAATTTTTGTTTGTTTGGGGACCACACTGGGTGATGCTCGGGGTTTACTTTTGACCGCACTCAAGGATCCGTACCTGCAGACTTGGGGGACCATATGGGATGCCAGGAATCAGTCCCTGGCCTGAGACATGCAAATACCTTAACTGCTCTTACCGCTTCGACCCCTGACTTTAAGGTTTTAAGCCAGTATTACCTCAAAAATATTTCTTAATTTAATATAAAAAGGGTTTCACTTGACTTTTGTAGAAAATAAAACTGGGGGCCAGAGGGTTTGTTTCCAAATGTTTTCAGATACATAAAATACCAACCTTGGTTATTTTATGACTAATGTTTAGAAAAATACTATATTTTCTGCATTATTTCAGTGAGTAATTCTTAACTGACTTACAGCTGACTATTGAGAAATAAGGTACATATTTCCAGAGACGGTTATGAGTAATTAATGCAGCTTGAGAAATACCTTGATTTTACTTAAATATTTTTGATTCGGGAGCCACACTCAGTAGTGTTCAGCGACTACTCCTTGCTCTGTGCTCAGGTGCTTAGCCTTATGCTGTGCTAGAATTGAAGGTATTGGTCTTATGAAAGGCAAGAGCCTTATTTCCTGGACCATCACTCTAACTTAAGAAATACCAAAATAGGGGATGGAGCGATAGTACAGTGGGTAGTGTTTGCCTTGCACGCGGCTGATCCACTTTCGATTCCTGGTATCTCATATGGTTCCCTGAGCAGCACCAGGAGTAATACCTGAGTGCAAAGCCAGGAGTAACCCCTGTGCATTGCCGGGTGTAACCCCCCAGAAAAAAAAAAACCTAAATATTAAAGATTTTATAAAAATAATCTTTAAAAAAAATTCTTAATTTCCTTACATTGTGTTAACATATAGGTAATCAGTTGCTTTGGTTGTGATTTTTCTACTTAGATATGCTTACTACTTCAGATTAAGCATCCTTCAACAGGATTTTCTTCAAAAAGATGTCACTAAAAGTTGTTACTAAAGTAGTTATGAATTGTTATAGTATTAGATTTTGTATCTTTGCCAGTTGCAAGATTGAAAAACAGTTTAATGAAACATAAAATAATTTCAACTTTGGGCCAGAGTGATTGGACAGCCATCAGGGCACTTGGCCTTGCAGGCAGCCAATTCCGGCTGGATCCCTGGCACCACATGTTCCCTGAACTTGCTAGGAGTGATCCCTAAGCACAGCCAGGGGTAAGGCCTGAGCACAGCTGGATGTGACCCAGAAACCAAAAAAAAAAGAAAGAAAAATTTCAGCTTACTTTACTTAGCTATAGGATGGATAGAAGTGGTTATTTAAGGTGGAAGAATTTTACTTTTACCCCCATTCAGCTTCCTATACTGTCATCTATAAATTTATTAAAGACTAAATTTAAATTTAAAGACTAAATTTAAATTTAAAGAGTATCATACCAGTCTTCCTGACACAATTTTAGCCTGGGACAGATTCAGTGGAATGTTTATACCAAGGCTAATGAGCAATGCTGGGGAGAAAAATTTCTCAGTTTACATTAGTGATAATCAGAGAATGTGCCCTGCTGTCTCACAAGTCCTTCTTAGTCATTTCATTTTCATCCACTTTTCAGATCTCTTAGATACTGCTGTCACTCCCTCATATCTAACAAACAGTCCTTTCTACTTCACCTTACCTGTGAACTCCCTCAATATTGTATCAACAAATCTGCTAACCAGTCTCCATCCATTCCTACCTTCCATCCATTCCAATCCAGAAGGAATCTAAACATTTTTTCTATGTACTGAATCACATTAGTCACGTTTATCCATAGACTACATTGTTTTCTCATTTTCTTTCACTCGTGCATCTTCAGTTACCAATAAATTTTAAATTAAAATTTGAGTTTTGAATATATTTGGTGCTTCTGTTTTAACAAAACATTTTGACCATCTCCTGACTTTTCACAGATTGATTCCTTGAAAAAATTACCTAATTTAATTTCGCCCCCATCCATTAATACACACATTCTAGTTATGAAACTTACATCACGCACCCTTCTGAGATTGCTTATGAAGGTAATTGACAACTTTACTACTAAATTCAGGTAGATGCTTTTTAGTACTCATTGGTGCTGAAACCTGCCTCCCAATAAGTGTTTTCTTGTATGACTGAGTTCTGATATTCTTATGAGTCCTCTATAACTTCTCCCTTTCTAGGACACTTCTGGTTTCCTTTTTGTCATTTTATAACTTTTTAATGTTCTTTTCTTGATCAGAATACTTCATGGTTCATTTTCAACTTTTTCACTGCTTGAATTACTTTTTTTTTCACTTTTGAGTTTTTTTTTAACTAAAAAATTTAAATTTAAAGAATCATAATTTACTAAGTTATTGATAATTGAGTTTAAAAAATTTTTTTTGGTTTTGTTTTTCTGTCTTCTGGGAACGTACCTGATGGTGTTCAGAGGTTATTCCTGTCTCTGCACTCATACTCAGGAATTACGCTGGTGATGCTCAGGGGACCGTACGGAATTCTGGGAATCAAATGTGGGTGGGCTACAAGGCCTTACCAGATGTACTATTGCTCTACCATCAGGTAGTTGAGTTTTAAGCATGTAATATCCTAGCACCAATCCCACAACTAGTGACAGCTTCCCTCCATTAATATTCCCACATTCACTCCTGCACCTCCAGCATGCCATCTTCACAGGCACATTTTAAAGTTCTGCAATTTTTTTTTCTTTTTAGGTCACACCTGGCCATGCACAGGGGTCACTCCTGGCTCTGCACTCAGGAATTACCCCTGGTGGTGCTCAGGGGACCATATGGGATGCTTGGAATCAAACCTGGGTTAGCCGCGTGCAAGGCAAACACCCTACCCACTGTGCTCTCTCCAGCCCATGTAATTGTATTTTGGATCTCATGTTTTCAGTGTTGTTGAGTCTGGTTTGGATATAGAGCTTTAATACCCTCTTGCACGTGACCAGTATAACAAATCCCTGACCCCTGTTCCCTCATTAGTTCTCTCTCCTTCCTCCCCCACCTGTTTTTCCTTTTTCTGTCCTTTTGTCTGTACTCTGGGGTCATTGAACTGTTTTGAAGAGTGGTTGAATTACCCACCAAAAAATGGGGAGAAAAATGAACAGAAGTGTTGCAAGCCATAATACCCAAAAGTAGAGAGAGTATGGGGAATATTGTCTGCCATGGATGCAGGGGGAGGGTGGGGAAGGGGGGTATACCTGGGATATTAGTGGTAGGGAATGTGATCTGGTGGAGGGATGGGTGTTTGATCATTGTGAGATTGTAACCCAAACATGAAAGTTTGTAACTATCTCACGGTGATTCGATAAAATTAAAAAAAACTTTTTAAAAAAATGAACAGAAGTTTCCTTAAAAAAGAAATACAAATGGCCAAAAGGCACATGAAAAAATGCTCCACATCACTAGTCATCAGGGAAATGCAAATCAAAACAACAATGAGATATCTTACACCACAGAGACTGGCACACATTCAAAAGAACAAAAGCAACCGGTGCTGGTGTGGATGTGGGGGAAAAGGGACTCTCTTTCGCTGTTGGTGGGAATGCCGACTGTTTCAGCCTTTCTGGAAAACGATATGGACAGTTCTTCAAAAACTAGGAATTGAGCTCCCATATGACCTCGCAATACTTTTGGGAATATATTCTGAGGATGCAAAAAAGCACAGTAGAAATGACATTTGTACCTATATGTTCATTGCAGCACTGTTCACAATAGCCAAAATCTGGAAGCAACCCAAGTGCCCTAGAACAGATGACTGGTTAAAGAAACTTTGGTACATCTACACAATGGAATACTATGCAGCTGTAAAGAGAGATGAAGTATTGAAATTTGCTTATAAGTGGATAGACATGGAGAGTATCATGTTAAGTGAAATGAGTTAGAGAGGGACAGACATAGAAGGACTGTACTCATTTGTGGAGTACAGAATAATTTCATATGAGGCTGACACCCAAGGACAGTAAATACAAGGGCCAGGAGGATTGCCCCATAGCTGGAAGCCTGCTTCATGAGTGGAGGGGAGAAGGCAGATGGAATAGAGAAGGAATCAGTAAGAAAATGATGCCTGGGGCTGGAGTGATAGCACAGCGGGTAGGGCATTTGCCTTGCACACGGCCTACCTGGGTTCTATTCCCAGTATCCCATATGGTCCCCTGAGCACCACCAGGGGTAATTCCTGAGTGCAGAGCCAGGATGCTGAGCATTGCCAGATGTGACCCAAAAAGCAAAAAAAAAAAAAAAAAAAAAGGAAAGTGATACCTGGAGGAATCAGTCGGGATGGGAGATGTGTGCCGAAAGGAGATAATGGACCAAACATGTTGACCTCTCAGTGTCTGTGTTGCAGGCCATAATGCCCAAAAGTTAAGAGAGCGTATGGGGAATATTGTCTGCCATGGAGGCAGGGGGAGGGTGGGAAAGGGGGGTGCTATACCGGGGATTTTGATGGTGGGGAATGTGCACTGGTGGAGGGATGGGTGTTTGATCATTGTGTGATTGTACCCCAAACATGAAAGCTTGTAACTATCTCACAGTGATTCAATAAAATTTAAAAAAAGAAAAGAGTGGTTGAATTAAAAATTATACTCCATTTGAGATTTTATTTTTGTTCTGTTTTGATTTCTTATGTCATAATCAGCAGTACTCAGAGATTACCCTCCCAGGTCTGTGCTTGACGATTGCTTCTGGCTATACTTCTGGGGCCCAGGCAGTGCTGGGAATCAATCCAGGGTTGGCTGCATACAGGACAGTGCCTTAACTAACAACTCACATATTAGCTCTCTGATCCTAGATTTCATTTTTGAGAGATCAGCATTTGTTCATTAAGTAGGTCTCATTGAATACAGTTGACATCTCAAACCCATCACTTTCGAAACTTAACATTGTTATCTCAAGAAAAACTGCTTCTTTTTTAATCATTTCAAATGTATCATTCTATCGTTCATAACAGAAATTAGGATTCATCCATTAAATTCACCATCATTATAATAGTGAATTTCTCTTCTCCACGTTATAATAGTCCCAAGTCTACTGATTTTGCCGCAGAAATTTTGTTCAGCTTCCTTTATAACTAGTATTTTGATTATTGAAAGTTTTTCATTATAAATGATGTTTATGATAATCTATATTACTATATAAATCTAGGTATTTTTGTATAGAATAATGAATGAATTTTTAATGGTAATTTTGAGGTGGTTAGAAAAGTCACTGAAGAGAAATTTTAAAAATTAGAAATGACTCACCTTTATATTCTTCCTAATATAGTCAATTATTTTATAGCTGAATATTAGTGCTGAATGTTCCAGATTTTTTTTTGTGGTGGTGTTGGGCATCATACTTCTGGGATCTTTAAACATGCAAGGCAATTCCCAACCTCTGCAGTGAGTTCTTTACTGGGTATTTTTTTTTCTTTTTGGGTCACACCCAGCAATGCTCAAGGGTTACTCCTGGCTCTGCACTCAGGAATTACTCCTGGCAGTGCTTAGGGGACCATATGGAATGCCAGGGATTGAACCTGGGTCAGCTGTATGCAAGCCAAATACCTTACCCACTGTACTATTGCTCCGGCCCCTATTGGGTATTATTAATTAAAGATTCTCATTGTATTTAAATCACAGTGTAAGAGCAGATAGTTGATTATTTTATAAGGCTTTTTTTTTTTTTTTTTTTTTTTGCTCTTTTGGGTCACACCCGGCGATACACAGGGGTTACTCCTGGTTCTACACTCAGGAATTACTCCTGGCCGTGCTCAGGGGACCATATGGGATGCTGGGATTCGAACCCGGGTCGGCCGCGTGCAATGCAAACGCCCTACCCACTGTGCTATTGCTCCAGCCCCAATTATTATAAGGCTTTTTTGTTGTTTTTTAACACTGCTAGGTATTTAGCCCAAGGCTCAACACAATGCAAGCCAAGTGCTCCACTTGCTGGGTTATTTTGAGTTTATTTCATAAATTGCCTTTTAAAAAGATTCTAAAAATAATTCATTAGTTTTTATTTAACTTTAAGTACATAATTTTAAAATTGTTTTAGAGGGGCCGGAGCGATAGCACAGCGGGTAGGGCGTTTGCCTTGCACGCGGCCGACCCGGGTTTAATCCCCGGCATCCCATATGGTCCACCAAGCACCGCCAAGAGTAACTCCTGAGTGCAAAGCCAGGAGTAAGTAACCCCTGAGCATCGCTGGGTGTGACCCAAAAAGCAAAAGAAAAACAAACAAAAACTACAATTGTTTTAGAAACTTATTAACAGTATTGTCTGTGAATAGATCCTTTAAAAGATCTTTTTTGTGATATAAAAATATAATGTAAAATATTATTTCTCTGGATACATTATTGGTATATTTATTAATAATAAAGTTATACATTCAAGGGGATCCTCCCAAGCAATTCTCAGGACTTGGACACCACTCAGCAGTTTTCAGGCAATGGGCTCATGGGTAGGGTTTTTTTTATCGTTGCGTTTGGGGCCTGCTATGCTGGGTATTACTTGCAGCAGTGGTTGGGGCCATGGGCCATGGATTGAAATGGACTTGGCCACAAACACGGCACACACCTGAATCTTTGTGATACCTCTCCAGCTCCAAAACTTGCTTTTAATCTCTCAATGCTGTATTGCCACAATGCTTTCTAGAAAGGTTATAACAGTTTTACCTTTGCATCAGTGACTGTGAGTTTGTTTTCCTTTGCTGTCTTTAGTATTAGGTAATAATGAAACATCAAATTATAAAAATTTAGTTTGTTAAGTCCCTTACTTTAATTTGTAGCTGATCTTCATTATGAATACTTTCATCTTATGTTTTCTTGGGGGCTGTGTGTTTTGACTGGAGTTTTCTTGATTCTTTTCCCTTAAATTCTTTGTGGACTGGGCATGTGGTTCAACAGTAGAGTTCATGCTTTGGATTCAAAAGACTTGGTTTCAATTCATGAGAGTGCACTGGAAAAAAATACAGTAAAGCAGTAAATTTTTTTAAATTTATTATTCTTTTTCTTGTTGTTTGTTTTGTTTTGGGGTCACTTCTGGTGGTGATTAGGACTTACTCCTGGCTTTGCACTCGGGGATCAGCTATGGTGGGCACTGGAGACCATATATGGTGTCGGGGATTGAACCCCAGTTAGCCATGTACAAGGCTAGCACCCTTCCTGCTGTATAATCTCTCCAGCCCTCAAAAATATACGACATACCTTGTATTCAGTTTTTTCCCAGTTTTTTTTTTGTTTGCTATTGATTCTCTGTATACCTCATATTCATTTTTATGTGATTCTTTTTATTTCTGCATTCCAAATTTGTAAGAGTTCAAGATTTTAAATTCATTCTATTTTCTTCCTAGTTCAATTTTTTCTTTATTTTCTATTTTTAGTCTACTTACTATTTTTGTGTTAAGGTTAGAGGTAGCTCTTCCACCCTCCAGTTGGGAGAGAATGAAACTAATGTTCTAGGGCATTATTGCTCATTACTAAATTACTTTTCTCTCTGTTTGGAATGGTACTTGGTATGTACCACTCTTGGGTGAATTGAGAAAATAATTTACTACTAAATTGTCTATAGTAGTTAAATAATTCTACATCATGGAATTGTGAGGACTAAAAAGAAATGTTAGCCATAATTTTTTATTAGACTTCCTAATTGAGTATATTTGAGGGTTTTTCTTTTGGAGATTGTATATTTTGAGTATAAAACAGTGATAATATTTATATTATTTCCCTTATGTTCTTTCTGCTTATGTTATTTTATAGAGTTTAATAGTATTCAGTCATAGGGCAAAGTGTGTTATTCCTAGATACTTTATTTTTTTATTTTTATTTTTTTTGCTGTTTGGGCCACACCCAGTGATGCTCAGGGGTCACTCCTGGCTCTGCACTCAGGAACGACCCCTGGCTGTGCTCAGGGGACCATATGGGATGCTGGGAATCAAACCCAGGTGAGCTGCGTGCAAGGCAAATGCCCTACCCGCTGTGCTATCACTCCAGCCCCTAGATACTTTACTTTTGATCCTGGTATAAATGGGAGAAGTTTTGGATTTTATTTAGTTTGGATTTAATGTATGGCTGGAGTGATAGCAGGGTGGGTAGGGCATTTGCCTTGCACACGGCCAACCCGAGTTCGATTCCTCCGTCCCTCTTGGAGAGCCCAGCAAGTTACCGAGAGTATCTCGCCTGCATGGCAGAGCCTGGCAAGCTACCCGTGGAGTATTCAATATGCCAAAAACAGTAACAACAAACAAGTCTCACAATGGAGAGAGTTATCCAAAAGTAGACGTTATCTACTTACTGCTGCTGCTCGAGCAAATCGATGAGCAATGGGATGACAGTGATGATGGATTTGATTTATTTTATTTTATTAAGTGCATCAGATGCATATAAGTATGATAAATTTCAGCCATTTAAGTTTACTTCCTAACTCACATATTAGCGTGCCTATTAAACTGCCTGACCCTTTGGGTTGTTTTGGTTTGTTTTTAGTTCTGGTGTCATCCAGCAGTGCCCAGGACTTACTCCTGGCTTTGTGATCTGGGATCACTCCTGATGGAGTTTGGGTGACCATATGGAGTTCCAGGGATTGAACCTAGGAAGTGCCCTACGTGTTGCACTTTCTGTCCAGCATAAGTTTCTATTTTCAAATCACAGCAACTTGGTTTTTATTCTCTTCAATCCTTTGGTTGGTGGTGGTGCTTGGCAAGTAGAAATATATTATAAGCCTTATAACTATTTTTTTCTTGGCCCTTGAGTTATTGATAAAATTATCTTAACATCTCATCTTTTATCCGTTGCCCCCTACAGTAGACCATCGTAGTTCCATATTCAGTGGCAATCCAAAGTCCTTCACAAGGTTATTGAGTATTCTTGGGATTCAAACATAGTGGTCTCACACTTGGAAAGCAGGTGCTTTTTAAACATTGACCATCTGTGGGCCTTAGGGCATCACTCTCCTTAACTACTGTGTTCTTGGTTTTTATTTGTCTTTCACCAAGTCTTGTTTTGTTTTTTCTGTTGTTTTGTTTTTGGGTTTATTTATTTTTTTGGCCATGCCCAGCTGTGCTTAGATCATACTTCGGCTTTGCACTTGTAGGCTAGGTTTCATGTGAGATGTCGGTGATGGAACCCAGGTCAGCCATATACAAGGCAGTTGCCCTGCTTGTTGTACTATTGCTCTAGTTCCTAATCTTGTTTTTTTCTCTGCCTTTTCCTCTTCTGCATTTCTTCATTACTTTCCTTCATATTTCATGTTTGCACACACGCCCACCAAATGTCTTTGGAGTATGTTTATTTTCAAGAATGTGATTTGATTTTTAGATATTAATAGCTTTACTCTATAAATGAGAACTGGGTTAATAATTCAAAGCAGCACTCTAGTATGCAAAATTAGTATCCTTGGGATATTCTGAGGTTTTCCTCCTCATCACACCAACTAAGTACTTAGCTCATAGTCATAATATGACTGCTGTAGATAAATTAGATATGTTTGTGTTGTTGGTAGATAGTACTTATGTATAAATACTTTTTCTAGGATTCCTTTATATTACTAAACTTCAGAGGATAGTTAAAAAATTCGAACTTGCTGTTACCTGTTTAAAACGTTAGTTTTCATCACTTTTTGCAGAAAATTGTTGAAGCCAGTATGGCCACAGGAGGAGGTCCTTTTGAAGAAGGCATGAATGATCAGGATTTACCAAACTGGAGCAATGAGAATGTTGATGACCGTCTGAACAATATGGTATGGTATCTAATTACTGATGGTTAGATAATTAGTTAGAGGACAGTGTAACTGGCTCTTAAGTCAGGCGACTGCAACTTTCCCCAGACTTAGAGAAGTTGTATTCAGAGAAACTCTTTCTACTCACTTACAGTACAGTACAGTTGGTCAGTATAGACCCAACACTGTTACAAAAACACTTCTGTTTGTATGTATAATCATTAGTTTATATTGTTTTTAAAAGTTTAAATTTAAGCCTAAAAGGAGCTTTATTATAAGTACATAAAAATGTTTTGTGGAAATAAGCTAAATAGCTTTACTATAGGCTTGTATATGAACTAGAAAGTTCTCGAAAAGAACTTTCTTTCACTACCATGAGACTTTTCTGATTACCTGCATTTTTGCACAGCTTTTTCTTTTTCTTTTTTTTTTTTTTTTTTTGCTTTTTGGGTCACACCTGGCGATGTTCAGGGGTTACTCCTGGCTCTGCACTCAGGAATTACTCCTGGCGGTGCTCAGGGGACCATATGGGATGCTGGGAATTCGAACCTGGGTCGGGCGCGTGCAAGGCAAACGCCCTACCCGCTGCGCTATCGCTCCAGCCCCTGCACAGCTTTTTCTTCACTGACAAACTTTTTCTCTTCTCTGGTCCATGTGGTATATCGCCCTCTTTAAAAAAATTTAAAATGTATAACTGCAGGTATAGAGTGGCCAGTTTTCTCTTAGCTCAAAGTTGAAATTTAAATAAATTTTATTTATTTCGGCTTTGGACTATACCTGGCAATTGCCTTGTTTGGTGCTTGGAGGATCATGCACTGCTGTGGATCTAACCCAAGCCTCCTCCATGCAAAACAATTTTAAAGTATGGTTAAAATTTAATGCAATTTTAAAATATGGTTATCCCAATATGGATTAGATATGCAACTTTTTTCCTGTCATCTCTGACCAGGATAAAGTGACTTAAGCAGTTCAAGATATTTGCAGGAATACTCATATATGAATTGTAGTGGAGTAACAGTTTGAAGAGAATGGCGTTTTGTTAAAAATAAGAAATATATCCTAAATGGTTTTACTAAAAGTATAACAAAAGAAATGTTCCTCTGTGGGTAATGTAGGAATTCATAGATATTTTTCTTGAATAGGTGAGTGTATACTTAATAATATTTTATAGTTAAAATATTAAGCATTTCTGTTCATTTAGGTCTTAAGTAATAATGTTACCTGTAAGAAAGCAAATTAAAAACAAGAAAGCAATAGTTATATTTATTGCTTAATAGTAGGCACTGCGCTGAGATGTTTTATATGTATCTTTTTATTTTTCTTTTTTTGCTTTATGGGTCACACCCATAGATGCTCAGAGCTTACTCCTGGCTCTGCACTCAGAAATTACTCCTGGGGGTGCTCAGGGGACCATATGGGTTGCTGGGGATTGAACCCGGGTTGGCCGTGTGCAAGGCAAATGCCCTACCAGTTTCACTATCACTCCAGCCCCTTATTTGTTGTTTTTAATCGTGTTTTAAAGGTGATACTATTTTAGAGATTAGGAAACAGACCGTGGGAAGTTAAATAAATTGCCTAGGGCAATTATTATTTGTTTATTCACAAAACAGTAATTACTTTAAACCCAGGTTGATTCCAGATCTGTCTTTTTATTACATACTGAATTTAAAAGGAGGCCAGTGAAGGTACCTAAAATGTATTTATTTAATTTATAAATAATAAGGAATTTTTTTTTTTATTTGTAAAAATTTTCAGACTGATTCTGGTGTTGGAGATTAGGGATTTATATTTGTAATCTGAAAGAATAAACTCTTTTCTTAAGGATAGATAATTTAGGTTACATGTGAAAGGGGACAAGTGAGTTAATATAAGTAAACTGTTTTCTCTAGGAACATTATATATGTATAAATATATGTATATGTGTGTATATTTCTTGGTTTTTTTGGGTGGCCACACCTGGCTATATTCAGGGCTTACTCATGTCTCTGCACTCAGGGATCACTCAGAGGACTCTACGTGGTACTGGGGATCAAACCCAGAATGGCTGCATCAGGGCAAGTGTCTTACCCCACTGTCTATCTCTTCGGCTCCTAGGACCATATGTTTATGTGAAAAAAAAAGTCATTTTTTCATTTTATGATCAAAAATTTTAAATATACCCAGTTATTAATTTGATAGATACTAGAGGCTCACCTTCACTTTTTTTTTTAAAGGATTGGGGTGGCCAACAGAAGAAGGCAAATCGATCATCAGAAAAAAATAAGAAAAAGTTTGCTGTAGAAAGTGATAAAAGGGTCACCAATGACATTTCTCCAGAGTCATCACCAGGAGTTGGAAGACGAAGAACAAAGACACCACATACGATTCCGCATAGTAGATATATGACTCAGATGTCTGTTCCAGAGCAGGCAGAATTGGAGAAACTTAAACAGCGAATAAACTTCAGTGACTTAGATCAGGTTTGTGAAATTAGTTTTAGAACTTAAGTTATGTCGGTTGGAAATATTTGAAATGGATTAAATAATTTTGTTTTAATAATGGAAATTAAGTTATATGTTTGTTAGTTTCTGTGCGCATATAAAATAATTTTAATCATTGTTGATGATATTTTCTTTGGAGGGCAGGGAATCTTTTTTTTTTTCCTTTCTGTTGAATGGTGTTTGGGGGCCACCATGGCTCCACTCAGACCCAGTCCTGTACATGTCAGGTATGTGCTTGAGTCCTTTTAATTATTTCTCTAGCCACAAGATGGTGAATTTGCTAAGAACAAATTTTTTATTATGACTTTTTATTATTATGACTAATTTTATTTTGAAATTAAATTTTTCATGCTAGTTATTGCATAAGATGATTGGGTTTTGTTTGTTTGTTTTTTGCTTTTTGGGTCACACCCAGGTCTGCACTCAGGAATTACTCCTGGCAGTGCTCAGAGGACCATATGGGATGCTGGGAATTGAATCCGGGTCGGCCGCATGCAAAGCAGACCCCCTACCTGCTGTGCTATTGCTCCAACCCCAACATAAGATTATTGTTAAAGGGAACATTCCATTTAGAATCACTGCCCAAGTGGTGTATACATGCTGGATTACTTCAGGTGTGGAATAAAACTATAGTTTTACTTATAAACTATAGTAAACTCTGAAGTATTCAAAGTTAGGACTAAAAGCAGGTTAAAAGGATAATGATCAGTGAATATAACTTACATCTATGTTTTGCAGAGATAAACAGTTCCTATGTATGTATATAGGTACATTCAAATTTGGTATGATGGTGTTGATGATCATGTATCTTTCTACCGACTCTGCAATGCTCTATGCAGATGTTTATAATAATGTTGGTTTATTGGATCCTGTGTATAAAATTCTGTTAACTAGTAATATGAGTCATAAATATGATCTGTATTCTAGTTTTTTCATTTAGGCTAATCATACTCATTCGTTGAATTGTCTCACAAAATCGGTAACGTAGGAATTACTTATCAAATTGTGATACTTTAAATATTTTGCTACAATAAACTTGTAATTTGAAGGTCTTTCAACACTTACAAAGTTTATTTATATGCTTACCTCCTGAATCAGTGTCTGGTGGTGAAATTAATAACAGGAATTTTTTTCTTTGGGAATTTTAAAAACTTATTGAAAAATTAATGTTTGTGATAATTGATCTCTTTTTTATATATATATAGAGAAGCATTGGAAGTGATTCACAAGGTAGAGCAACAGCTGCTAACAACAAACGTCAGCTTGGTGAAAATCGAAAGCCCTTCAATTTTTTGCCTATGCAAATTAATACTAATAAAAGCAAAGATGCTGCTACAAGTCCTCAAAATAGAGAAATAATTGCATCAGCACAATGTAAAGAATTATTTACTTCTGCTTTAAGTAATGACCTTTTGCAAAACTGTCATGTTTCTGAGGAAGATGGGAGAGGAGAGCCTGCAATGGAGAGCAGTCAGGTGATAAAATTTGTTTAATTTTAGGGAGCCAGAGAGGTACGGTGCTTGCTTTATATGCAGCAGTCCTGGGTTTGATTCCCCCGGCCCCTTATAGTTTCCCAGGGCTCCCAGGAGTGATTTCTGAATGCAAAGCCAGGAATAAGCCCTGAGCTCCACCAGGTGTGGTACAACACCAACAAAAGAAATCTATTTATTTCTTTGATTCTTTGTTTCATATATCTTAAAGTATAATATTATAACATTTTTTTGTTGGTGGCGGGCGGGGGGGGGGGGGGGAGGGGGGTGGGAGACAGAAACTACATTGTTAAAAACATTGGAATTTTAGGTAGATCAGACAGTTTCCTTCATTATCAGATTTATTTAGAATTATCTTTTTGTCCAAAATAATGCTAGAAATGCTATATCCAGATAAAGTAAGGTTTCTGTTTTGAAATGGTTTTTATAATGAGGAACTGGGAGAAATCATTTGTTGAGGTTTTCTTTTTTTGAGGGCTTCTTTCAAGTTACTTGGGAGGCCTGAAGCTATTTCCAGTGATTCTTGGTCAATCAGGCTGCCAGGCAGTTTAATACTTGGCCTAAGGATGTCTAGCTGCTTAAACTTTACAGTTCAAGGGTTACTCGGACCACCTGGCAATACCTAGAGCCCTCATTAGCCACACCCTGAAGTATTTGGAGGCCAGTAGTATTATACTTGAGAATGCTCCAGGGATTTATATGGTTCTGGGGATTGAACCAAGATTGACTGTATGCAAGGTATGCACCTTAACTCCTGTAGTCCTGAAAGAAATTTTTTTAGTGTTGATGTAATTTTTTAAAAGTTACTTTTAAAATACATTTATAAAGAAAGCCATAAATAAACATTGAAGTACTGTTTTCTGTGTAGTTCTGTCATTAAAATCTCTTAGGTGATTAAAATAGTAATTGCTGTTGTTACTAGTAGAGTTATTTCTAAATTTGATTTCATTTCTTTCATATACATGGACTTTATTTTTTGTTTTTTGGACCACACCCAGCTGTGTGCTCAGGGATCAGGACAATGTGGGGTATTGGTGATCTAATTTGGGTCAACTGCATGCAAAGCAAGCGTCCTACTCACTGACTCCTTTTACAGTTATACTTAAAATTTTTTAAATATCTAAAAAACTTGCTCTTTGGTGAATTACACTCAGTTTTCGTATTAATGCTTTAAAAAAGTTCTTTTTTTCCTTTGCAGATTGTAAGCAGGCTTGTTCAGATTCGTGACTATATTAATAAAGCTAGTTCAATGCGGGAAGATCTTGTAGAGAAAAATGAAAGGTCAGCTAATGTTGAGCGCCTTACTCATCTAATAGATCACCTTAAAGAACAAGAAAAGTCATATATGAAATTTCTCCAAAAAATTCTTGTAAGTTTTGTGCCTTTTAAGTTCTGTATTAGATTATTTTTATAGTATGTTGGTGCTGATGATATTCTGGTGCCATCCCAGAGGAGTTAACATGTTTTTTAAAAACCATGCCTTCCATTATAAAATTTATTGCCCTTTTTAATAGTTGTATGATTTATACCACTAAAATATTTCAGGCTAGAGAAAATGAGGAGGAGGATGTTCGGACTATAGATTCAGCTGTGGGATCTGGTTCTGTAGCTGAGAGCACATCGCTAAACATAGATGTGCAGTCTGAGGCTTCAGATACCACGGTAAGCGGCTTTTTGGTAATTAAAATGCTGGAAATGAAGATTCAAATTTTCCCCCATTTTCCACAATGATATTTTTAATAGGCATTCTTTAATGAAAATTGTATTTCAAGGAAGAAACCCTCACATTGTTAATGCTGTATGAAATATGGAAGCTAAAATATTTTATTAACAATAAGATTAGTTTTAGAGCCAGAGTGATAGTACAGTGGGTAGGGTACTTGCCTCTTAGTGGCAGACTGGGATTGGATTCCTGGCATCCCATAAGGACCCACACACACCACCAGTATCTGAACACCACTGCATGTGGCCCAAAAACCAAAAAAAAGTAATTTTAGTCGCTCACATAAAAATCTCGTAATTATTGATCTACAACTTATAGAAATAATTTTTTTCTAATTTTGTGGATGCAAAGGCGCTTAGTACAGACAGTGTATTATCGGTGACTGCTTAGGTTCTTGTTTATTAGAAAAGTTCATTTATCATTATTAACTCATAAAGCAAATAATATTTTTTACTTCTAAGGTTAGCTTACACCTGGTAAAATCAGATGTGTAGAAAATTGAGATGAAGACTAGAAAAGGGTAGGATAGGCATTTTCATTGTGATTTGTTCTCAGTGGAGAAAAATACTTTGTGCAAAATGAAAAATGACTTTTTTGGAAGAATAATCAGTTTGCAGAACTTTAAGGAAAGAGTTACAAAATTAGTTTACAGTCATTGTCCTTCCAAAACCGGTATGCTTTTAAAAAAAACATTTTACTTCTGTTGATTCACACACTTACTACCAAGGAAACTTTTGTGAAAGGAAAACCATATATGACTTCTGAGATATGTTTCAGAATAAGATTCAGCATTAGAAATTTGAGGGTTTGTTTCCTTTTAGTATTTACCTGCAAGTTTTCTATGTGCCTCCTCTCTCTTCCCTGTAATTCTTGACTTGAGGAAATTTAAATTTTTATTTCTACACTGTTTTCAACAGAGGATACTCAGTTTATTCTAACAGCTGTTCATGGATTCTACTGTGGGAAAATGTTTTTTCATTTTCAGTGGTGCTGGGAAAAATTTCTTCATCATTAATGGAAATAATTGGGGCATATTGTGGTTAAAGGAATTTTCTTGGAGGGTTGGGTGGGAGTTAGGAAATGATATTGTTTATAATTCTCATTTATAGTGATCAGTTCATGAGATACAGTTAATAATTTTTAAATGATAACTAAACTTGATTAATAATATAGCAGAATAGCTTAAAATGTTTCAGCAGTTGAATAACTTGAAACTTGCCTAGTATATAATATTCAGTTAAAATAATAGTCTAATCTTAAAGTCTTAAATTTCCTTCTGTTTGGGGGAGGGTGGGTTGAAATTTTTTATTTTTAAGATGGACTAATAAAATTTTTGTATTTATAAGGCTGGCTTATATGTTAAACAGAAGTTTGTGTTAAGAAATTAATATGCTACACTATTTAATAAAGGAGGCATCTTTTAGTCTGAGAATTCGGCCGTGCATTGAGGACAAACTAGGGAATTCAGCTTCACAGGAACAGGTTTCAAACATTGACGTTACTACAAGTCCAAAAGGGAAAGGTGACAGACCTGCTCAGAATGACAGGGAACTGAGGCCTAATAGGAAATATAGCCGAAAACATGGATTTCCCTCAAAGGTATACTTCACAATGTTAACTTGGGAAGCCTCTAAATGAGCATCTCTTTTGTTTGTGTTTCTTCTTTATTTGCCTTTCTGTTGTTTCTGTTATTGTTAAATCTTCATTAAAAGTGATATACCGTATTTTGCTATACTAAAATTCTGTCCCTTTAAAATCTTATCTGCTTTCTTACATGGATTATAATGCAGCTGCTGTTTTGAATTTGCATTAACAAGGAATTTGAAATTTTATCCACTTTTTTTTCTTGCTATTGGAGACTCAAAATATATCATGTTCTTAAACCTTGGGCATTTTGTTTTAGTTTTGCTTTGTTTTTGTAGTTCTTAGGCTCCAATCTAGGGTCGCAGATATGTGAGGCAGATGTTCTACTGCTGAGCCACATCCCTGGCCATTAGTGCTTTTTGATATTTGTGTTCATGTGTGTTCAAGATGTAACCGTCAAGCTTTTAGTTATTAATGACCTAACAGATAACTGTTTGTTTTCCTGTTACTTTAAGACTAGAATATTTTTATAGTGTTTCTTGGTTTATATTTTTTGTTTCTGTTATAAGCCCTTTATTCTTTTTTCCTTTATAGATACTTACCCAGTTGAATGTTTAACTAATATTTTTCTGTGTTTTTTTTTTAAATCCACTGTTCAATGTTTTTCTTTTAATTTTAATGTGGTTTGCATAAAGGCACTCAAAAAAGATTTTAAAATAACTGTAGTTCTACTTAAAACAATTTGAATTAAAAAAATGGGTAAAAGTTTTTATTTTTATTTTACAATTATGAGGCACCATCTAATATGTAAATTAGACTAAGCTAATATTTTAAGCTAATAATTATCAATAGAATAAGTTGATATTTTTATATATTGTTGTGGCTGTTTAAAACAACATATGTAGGTATTTTGATATTCCCCTATCTGCTACCTCCAATCCTCAGCTCCCACAAAAATTAAGAAAATACAACTTGAAATCAGCTGTGGTGAGCATACTATAAACTATTTAAGTTGTCCCAGTTCAATAGAAAAGTAAATACTAAGTAGTTGATAACTTTTACAGGTTTTTTTTTTTTTAAATTAAAAAAAAATTTTTTTTTTGAGGGGCCTAACCTCAGCTGTGTTCAGGGCTTAATCTTGGCACTGCTTAAAGGTCATACCAGGTAGTGCCGGGCCTGGTTGGGGCAGTAGGTGCCGGGGATGGTTGGGGCAGTAGGAGGGCCAACCATATGCATTGTGGGGATTCAAACTTGGGTTGGCTCCTTGCAAAGTTATCACCCCCCACTGTACTATCTCTAGGGCCCTGCAAATTATAAAGCTAGATGCATTGGAGAAGAGAGGGTGAGCATGGAGTATAGATATATTTTAGAAGTTACTATTCTCTTATGTTTCCTGAATGACAAAGAGTTTGCTATATCAACAAATTTTAATTTTTCTAAGGTGTTAAATTTATTTTTTAATGTAATGTTTTTCTAAATTTCTTTGAAGGATATCTTTACAAATAGTCTCTCTTGAACCTACTTTTTGGAGTTAATGTCATTGTGAAATCTCTTTAGTATATGATTCTTAGGGCCAACTTAAGATCTCAGAACTCTGCCTATAAAAATGATCTTTAGGACTAGGGGTATACCTCATTATTTGAACTTCTAACTTTGTATGTTGTGAGACCATAATGTTCAATCCCCAGGATTTTTAAAATTTTTGGCCACACTCTGTGATTCTTGGGGTTACTCCTGGCTCTGCACTTAGGAATTACTCCTGGTGGTGCTTGGGGATCAAACCTGGGTGCAAAGCAAATGCCCTACTGCTTTACTATCATTCTTGCTTGAGGGGAAAAAATTTCTAGAAAAAAATTTTATTATCACCGTTTTAATTTTTTCTGTGCTATGAAGATTTTTTCTGCCTCGTTTTTATTCCTTCAAAATGTATTTGTCAAAAGAGTAGCAAAAAGTAGAGGTCTTAATTAAGATTAGTAATAAGTTTCTTTTATTTTTTTTGGGTCACACCTAGCAATGCACAGGGGTTACTCCTGGCTCTGCACTCAGGAATTACTCTTGGCGGTGCTCAGGGGCCATGTGGGATGCTGGGGATCGAACCCGGGTCGGTCGTGTGCAAGGCAAAGCCCTACCCACTGTGCTATCGCTCCAGCTCCAATAATAAGTTTCTTGACCTTGTGAGTTACAGCTTCTACCCCAACATCTGTACATTGCTTTATTTTCAGAATGAAATTGCTTAAGTTGCAGCATGATATGAAATTACTCATATTTTCAAGTTGCCTACAAAGACAGAGTCTGTTCTCTAGGATATCTTAACAGAGTACATGATATTTTACATACTTTTGAGTTTGTTACTATTTTATTATTATTGTGCATGGGGTTTGAACCCAGGGTTTCCCACATATAAGGATGGACCCTACTACTGAACCATATCTTGGCTCCCATACCTTTAATTTTTCTAATTTTTGTTTTTGATTCAGTGGTGCTCAATGCTTAATTTATGCTTTGTACTCAGGAATCACTGCTGGCAGACTTGAGGGGCCATATGTAGTGCCAGGGACCAAACCCTGGCTGGCTTCTGCCTAAATTTTGAAAGAAATCTTTTTAAGTAGCTAGGACCTCATTCTTTGCCCATATCTTTTCTTTTTTTTTTTTGCTTTTTGGGTCACACCCAGCGATGCTCAGGGGTTACTCCTGGCTTTGCACTCAGGAATTACTCCTGGCGGTGCTTGGAGGACCATATGGGATGCCGGGGATCGAACCCGGGTCGGCCACGTGCAAGGCAAACGCCCTACCCGCTGTGCTATCGCTCCGGCCCCTGCCCATATCTTTCTTCTCAGTACTTTTATTTTTGACTTTTAGGCCATACTTGGAAATGCTCAGTGGTTACTCGTGGCTCTGCACTCAGGAATTTTTCTTGAGAATGCATGGAGGACCATATAGGATATGTGAATCAAACTTGGGTCAGCTGTGTGCAAGGCACATGTACTATCACTGTACAATGTACCTAGTGTATTAGTGCTCTGGTCCCTTCCTATCCCAAACTTAATCTCAGCTTTTAGAAAATTAGTTTTTTTTTATATAGTATCTATGCTGTTGTTAGGGCTGTTTTTCTAATTTCTGATTTTATTTGGAAACTTTTTTCCGAATGAAATTATGCTTCTTCAGAGATTCTTAGAATTCTTAGTAGAACACATTTAAGCATATAATTTTGTAGCAGGCAGTGTGATAAAGAGATGCACGAGAATTTGACAGTCTAACATCCCCCTGTTGAAATATTGGCACATCACAGGTTTGTCTTCTCAGAGTATATAATCCTTTACACATGAAAAAATTGGAGTACTTATTGTCTGTACTGTTTTCAGCTGTAAAAATATATACTTGTATCTATGAAGAATATTGTTTTGTTTTGGTTTGGGCCACATCTGAGTGTGTTCAGGAAACTCCTGTCTTTCCACTCAGGCTTCACTCCTGGCAAGACTTGGGAAACTGTATTGAGTGCCTGGAATTGACCTGGGTCAGCTGAGTGCGAGGCAAATGCCCTACCCCCTGTCCAGCCTGTCCATGAAGAGTTTTTTGAGAAAATTTGTTTATTAGAGGAAAATACAGGGTTTTCAGAATCAGGCTCAGAGGTCACGATAGAGATTTTTTAATCTGTACATGAAAAGTGAACTCGTTGAACGTGACTAAAAAGAGTAAATAATAATATTGTTTAAGTGAGGAGATGGTCTCGGCTTTTTTTTTTTTTTAAATTTCTAGACATACTATCCTTTTGGAGCACAGTGGTTGGGCATTTGCCTTTCACTCAGCCAACCCAAGTTCGATTCCTCCGCCCCTCTCGGAGAGCCTGGCAAGCTACCGAGAGTATCGAGCCTGAGCGGCAGAGCCTGGCAAGCTACCTGTGCGTATTGGATATGCCAAAAACAGTAACAATAAGTCTCTCAATGAGAGACGTTACTGGTGTCCGCTCAGACAAATCAATGAGCAATGGGATGACAGTGACAGTGATTAAATCTTTCTATATTTTTTTATAAATTTATTATTTTTTTATTACTGAATCACCGTGAGGGTACAGTTACAGATTTACATATTTTTGTGCTTGTGTTTCAGTCATACCAATGCTCGAGTACCCATCCCTCCACCAGTGCCCATTCTCCACCACTGATGATCCCAATATCCCTCCCACCCCACCACTCCATTCCCCCCTACCCCACTCCACCTCTGTGGCAGGGCATTCCCTTTTGTTCTCTCTCTCCTTTTGGGTGTTGTGGTTTGCATTAGAGGTATTGAGTGGCCATCGTGTTCAATTTATAGTCTACTTTCAGCACGCATCTCCCGAGCGGGTCCTCCAACCACACTTTACTTGGTGTTCCCTTCTCTATCTGAGCCGCCAAGGCCTCATTTTGAAGGAAAGAGCTTTACTAGTCACCTCTCCTCAACCCCTAGTTACTTTTATCCCCATCTTTTTTATTTCTATATATTCTTTATTATTATGTTTTTGAGGGAGGGGGATTTGGCCACACTTACTTTCTCCTGGCTCTGTGCTCAGTGATAACTCTTTACTCTTGGCAGTGCTCAGGTGACCATTATGTGATGCTGGGGATCAAACCAGGGTTAGTGGCAAGCAAGGCAAGTGCCTTTACAGTCTGTATTTAATCTCTCTGGTCTTGTCTTCTGATTTCTGTTTTCTCATCTTCCGTTTCTTTATATTTGATTATGTTACCCACTTCCCTCCTTCAGTATAGCTTTTTCTAGGTATTAGTCTAGGTAGTAGTTGTTTAGATGGATTTAAAATTTAATAAGCAGAAAAGTAAGTTTATTTTGAAAACTATTAGGGTTTTATATGTAGATTAATGAAAGATATGAAATTAGTTTAGAATTCTAATTGGAGTATCAAAGATTTACAAATAAGTGTGACTAACACAGACTAGACTTATTTTGTAATGCATGATATTGTTCTGTAAACTCTTTAATAAAAATTGTATCTTTTGGGGCCAGAGCGATAATAAATGCAATAAGCTACTTCTGGTTGATCCTTCTTAAATTCTGGAAACCACAACTGGTTCATAGCACCACCAGGGACTACTTTGTGAAGCACAGAGCCAGGAATAGCTCCTGAGCATCTCCTAGTGTCATCTCCAAATTCCTGTCCCCCCAGATAAGTAAAATTGTTTGGTTTTAAAGATGCCTGGAGAGTACAACATAAACAATTTTTAGACATGAGAGTTGTATAATGTAGGTGGAAAAATGAATTCTTGAAGGTTTTCTTCTCATTGATTTTTGTTTTATTGCATTATTTCTCTTCTAATTAATTCTCCATGATTTTGCACAAGGATTTGATAGGTTTAAACCTGGGGAAATTTCTTTTAAGTCATTTCATTCAAGTCTATAGCTGTTTGTGACTGATTTACATTTCAAATTATTGATGAACTTTTTTTGGAATAATTTGAAAGGGATAACTACTGGTACTTGTCCTTTCCCATTCAAATATCTTAAGAGGTCATTAGTCTTCAAATTGACAGAACTAGAGATACATTTTCATTGTAACGAATATAAATTTTAATCATTTGAACCCCTTTTTTTAATTTTGGGAGAGAACTGAGTAAACATACTTTGAAAAGGGCTTTAGTTTATTGAAAATTTGAGGTAAAAGAAGATCTCAGTAATTACGATTTACTAACAGATTAATTCTTTTTCTGTGTTTATGAAGTTGAATTGATCTGTGAGAGAGAATACTGGTCCTCTGATGAGTATCAGATACTCCAGCTCTGCTTTCCACGTTTTTCCCTCCTTCAGTTACTTAATTCTGAACAAAGCGCTTATTTTTCACTTTAATTTTGGTTGCTAAATTTGGTTGCTAATTTTGTTTTAAATTTGGTCACAGTGTAAAATGTTTCCATAAATTATTCACTCTTACACATAATACTAATGATTATTATGATGATATTATATAATGAGTTCTGGTTGGGTAAGTAAAAGGGGAATTTTTTGCATAGAATTGATAAAGGAAGTCACCCAGGAAATTCTCTTGAGCCATTTGTTTTTACCATGATTCCTTTAGGAATGAAATGTATATAGAGAAAGCACATCAGTGCTTTTTACTTTCAAAAGAGACTTGAACATTAAAATTTCTCCTTAGAAGTCACTGGAGAGGACATCATTTAAAATCTACATTAAAAAAAATATCTGGGGCTGGAGTGATAGCACAGCCGGTAGGGCGTTTGCCTTGCACGCAGCCGACCCAGGTTCGATTCCCAACATCCCATATGGCCCCCTGAGCTTCGCCAGGAGTAATTCCTGAGTGCATGAGTTAGGAGTAATCCTGTGCATCGCCAGGTGTGACTCAAAAAAAAAATCTACATAACCCCAACAGAAATTTCACAAATGGGACAGTGTGGAAAGCTCAAAGGCTTTGCATGATGGAAACCCAGGTTTGATCCTTGGCACCACATGGGTCCATTAGGTATTTCCCCCTACCCCCCTCCCCAACCAACACAATTTGATAATAATGTAAACCAAAAAATGGACTAGTTTAAATATTTAATGTAAATATTAGTTAAAAATAGATTTTTAGGGGCCAGAGTGATATAGTGGGTAGGACTCTTGCCTTGCACATGGCCAACAAGGGTTTGATCCCTGGTGCCTGTATGGTTCCTCAAGCCCTACCAGGAGTGACCCCTAAGCACAGAGCCAGGTGTAAACCCTCTGAGCACTACTGGGTGTGGCCTGAAACTCAAACCCAAACCAAACAGACAAAAATTCTTGAGGCTTTAGTGTTAGAGCATTGCCAGGAGTAATTGCTGAGTGCAAAGCCAGAAGGAAGTCCTGAGCATCACTGGGTGTGTCGTGTTCTTCCTCCTCCAAAAAAACACACAAAACCAAAGAAAATACATACTTTTTAAATTTAAAGAGTGAAGTCAGTGATTAAAAGTATCATAGTATATCATTTATCAGTAGTTTGGTTTATTTGTTTCCAAGGTATATTTAAATTTCTCAGGTATTTTTTTCCTGTGTTCAGCTCAGGAACTAGAGGATGCCATAGTGCCCAGGCCATGTTGGCAACTACTAGGGTCACCTTGGCAGTATGGAGACGGGGGAGAAGGCTTCTAAGGACTGCTGGACTATGTGCTGTTGGGGGTCAAACTGGGGTTGGCAATGAATGCACTAACTGCCATCAGCCTCACAAAAAGTTTTACTTAAATTTTTATAAATTTTTAAAAGTGGCACTTATTTTTATTTTACGTTCCTTTAGGCAAAATGATAAATTTAGCTTTTAGGGAAGAATTTCAGAGTATTCTGTGTCTTCTTACTCAGCTAAAGTGAGAATTTGGGGTGGGTGGGAGCAGAAACCTGAGTAGCTCAGGACTATTCTTTGCCCCTGTGCTCCTCAGTAGTGACCACTGGCAGTTCTCAGCGTACCAGGGATTTGAACTGGGTTTGTAGCTGCTACAACTCTTGTGAGACAAATGCCTTACTTCCTGCACTATCTGGCTCCTAAAATGAAGTGGTGTTTTGTTTTAAGGAAAAGATCTATGATAGAAAATTTAAATTTTCTGCTTAATTATATTTATATACGTTATAGATTTTATATAATTGTGTGTATTATGTATATAATTTTAATTTTGTACATAACACGAATTTAAATTAAATCTTACCTATTAGATCATCAAATTTTTAATGCATTTTCAGAACTTATTATCTGGTTAGAAAATTGTGAATTCTTTGGTTCTTTTTTTTTTTTAAATATTGTTTCCTGGAGTGGGACACTTTTAGTCTTACCTTTTTTTTGGAGGGGGGGGGCGCTTTTTGGGTCACACCCGGCCACGCACAGGGGTTGCTCCTGGCTTTGCGCTCAGGAATTACTCCTGACGGTGCTCAGGGAACCATATGGGATGCTGGGAATCGAACTCAGGTTGGCCTCGTGCAAGGCAAATGCCTTACCCGCTGTGCTATTGCTTCAGCCCAGGCTTACCTTTTTCAGAGAGCTTCTAAGGGTAGTCTGGTATAATCTGCTCTTTCTGTAATGCTTGGGTAGATGCCTCTTGTGTGTTCTTCTATTAGACTCTCTTTTTGTTTACCTTTTTAAATTTATATTCCTGTTGTAATGACCCTTGTTCAAGGCCATTGCTTATGGTATTTTACTGTGAAATTAACTAATATCATTACATTATTTTTAATTGTGCACTCCACTCCAGGCGGTGCTTGGAGGGTGGGTGAGGAAGACTTGCTTTGCCAAGGAAGGAAACCTGGGCCTTGCGTTCAAGGTGCTTTACTGTTTGAGCCATGTCCTCAGCCTTATCATTTTGTTCTTACTCTTTTCTTTGAAGTCTACTAAAATTGTACATAAGGTTATAAATTTAATACTAATTTGTTATCTGTGTCTGTACTTGGACATTGGTAGATGAAACCAAAACATGACTTTTAATAGATCTAAGTATCACTTGTTTTATTTTCCAGACCAGAGAACCTCAGCAGCAGCCTATTGAAGAAATAGAAAATTTGAAGAAACAACATGACTTATTAAAAAGGATGTTACAGCAGCAGGAGCAGTTGCGGGCCCTGCAGGGACGACAAGCTGCTCTTCTTGCTCTACAGCATAAAGCAGAGCAAGCTATTGCTGTAATGGATGACTCCGGTATGCCAAGTATTCGAATGTTCTTTTAATAAACGAGGCTCAACAATAATGGCATTGCAGGGTACATGCTGGTTACTAATCACATTTTGTTGTTGATTAGTTTGGAAAATAATGTTTTTTGAAGCTTATCCTGTCCTGTAATTTTCTCTGGTTATGTGGAAAGGTGGTAGGTCTCACTGTGCAGAGAAATCCCATCTTTCTTTTTTTGTTTTAATTATTTATTTATTTATTTTTTTTACGGTAGAGCCGGGCAAGCTTCCAGTGGTGTATTTGATATGCCAAATACGGTAACAATAACAGGTCTCATTCCCCTGACCCTGAAAGAGCCTCCAATTGCTGGGAAAGACAAGTATGGGGAGGCTGCTAAAATCTCAGGGCTGGGACGAATTGAGATGTTATTGGTGTCCGCTTGAGTAAATTCATGAACAATGGGATGACAGTGATACAGTGATTCTTTTTTTAATTTAATTTTATTATTACTATTATTTTTTACAAAGTTGTTCATGATTGGATTTCAGTCATACAGTATTCTAACACCCAGTCCTCCACGAGTGTACATTTCCCAGCACCAATGTCCCCGGGTTCCCTCCCATCACCCCTCACCCCCCCACCCCCTACCCGCCTCTATGGCAGGCGCTTATCTCTCTCTCCTTTTAAAATCCCATTTTTCATCAAAGAATACTTCTCTAAGAGGTAAAAGGGAGAGGCTGTAATTTTGTTTTATATCATAGACTGACAAGGGAACTGGAGCGATAGCACAGCGGGCCAACCTGGGTTTGATTCCTCCGTCCCTCTCGGAGAGTCCGGCAAGCTACTGAGAGTATCCCGCCTGCATGGCAGAGCCTTGCAAGCTCCCCATGGCATATTTGATATGCCAAAAGCAGTAACAACAAGTCTTACAATGGAGATGTTACTTGTGTCCGCTCAAGCAAATCGATGAGCAATGGGATGACTGCTACCGTGCTACAGACTGACAAGGACTTTTCATTTTGATTTAGCTAGAGTCATAGTACTCTGCCTACCACAGAAGGGTTAAATCTTAAGTGAGTTAATGAGTAAATTTATAGTTTAACTTTTGAAGTTAATAGTAGTAGTTATTATTTTATTTATTTATTTATTTATTTTCTTTCTTTTTGGGTCACACCCGGCAATCCTCAGGGGTTACTCCTGGCTCTGCATTCAGGAATTACTTCTGGCGGTGCTCGGGGACCATATGGGATGCTGGGAATTGAACCCGGGTCGGCCTCATGCAAGGCAAACACCTTAACCGCTGTGCTATCGTTCTAGTCCTGAAGTTAGTAGTAGTTCTATTGCTTTAATTAGATATTCAGCTATATATGAAGTTCCTTTGAACAGACATTTCCTATACAGTCTCTGAGACTCAAAAATGTTCTTTTTTCTTACTGAATTGTTTAGTATTGGGTCTAATATGGTTGGTTTTATCACCTCAAGTTTGTGGGTTTTTTTTGGGGGGGGGTGGAAGGCAAGGCATTCTCACCGGTGCTCAAGGTTTACTCCTGGCTCTGCATCAGGAATTACTCCTGGCAGTGCATAGGGACCATATATGGGCCTGAGCCCCCCTTTAAGGAGCAGCCAGGAGTAAGTCCTGAGCACCTCTGGGTGTGACTCAAAAATAACAACAAAAGTACCATATATATTGCCCATAGTTGAAAATTACTGATAATTTTTTTGAATGTATATTTATTCAAAGAAAGTAGGATTTAGTGATGTCAGCCATCACATCACAAGAAACACAAATTGCAGCACCAGTATTAGACAACTGCTGTTCCTACCACTTCCCCAAGCCAAACTGATGGACATACCTGCTCCCCTTACTTTGATGAGAACTGTTTAAATTGAAATATAATAGTATCCTTCCTTACTTGTTGGGACAGGAAAAGACTCTGTACTAGATAGATTATACTAGCTACTATACTAGGTGATATAAAATATGTAACTACCACTATTTCAGTTTTGTTAGTGTCTCTTTTTTTTAAGACTAGATAAAAACGTCTAATAAAATAATATAAAATCATATATTCGTTAACTACTAATCTATAAGTAATTAGTTTAAAATTTTTAGATGAGTTCTTAAAGTTACTTTTTTAAAAAAAATTATTAGCATCTTGTTTATTTGCTTTAGTGAAGTTAACTTTTTTTCCAGTTGTAACAGAAACTGCAGGTAGTCTATCAGGAGTCAGTATCACATCTGAATTAAATGAAGAACTGAATGATTTGATTCAGCGATTTCATAATCAGCTTCGTGATTCTCAGGTAACTTAATTTTTAAAGTGTAATTGAATTCCAGATCACATTAGTTGGAACTTAGTTGACTTTAGTGAGCATGAATATTACCTAATCTAATTGTTTAAAAATATATGAATTGCCCACTCCCCCCCACATACCCTTTTTCTTCTTTCTTTCTTTTTTTTTTTTTTTCCCCGAAACACTTGGCAGTATTCCTGAGTTATTTCCAGCTCTGTATTTGGAGTCACTCCCTATTGTGCTACTCAAGGGACCACAAGCCATGATTTGAGCTAGGGTCTGCTGAATACAAGACATGCGCCTTAACCCCTGTACTATCTTTTTCAGTTCTCCAGAATGTAAATTTATTTTTGGTAAAATTCTTTCATCTGCAAAACATGATTCATATATTTAAGGTGGCATTTCCTCCCTGTTATCCCAGTGCTGGAGTTTGGTGATTGTCTACTTAAATATAAAGTAAAAGAAAACTTCCTTTTATATGAGTGAAAATTTCTCATGTTTTGCCATTTCAGTCTTTTCAATATTAATGCTTAAGACTTTTATAAAGAATATTTGTGAATTTTTGAAATGAGAATGCTGAGACTTTAAAAAAAAAAGTGGCTATAACTTTTGCTTGCATTAGTCATAAATTTTTGTCTTTTTTTTTAAGCCTCCAGCTGTCCCAGACAACAGAAGACAAGCAGAAAGTCTTTCATTAACTAGGGAGGCTTCCCATAGCAGAAATCCATCTGTTTCAGATCCTGATGAGAAAGTTCAACTTTTTAGCAAAATGAGAGTGTTACAGGAAAAGAAACAAAAAATGGACAAACTGCTTGGAGAACTGCATTCACTGCGAGATCAGCATCTGAACAATTCATCATGTAAGTAAATTGGGCTCCAAAGTAGAGGACCACAAATAAAGTACATACAATTGCTGGTGCAGAATACTTGGTAAATTTTTGCTGAGTTAATGAACACATTTCCTTAATACAATTATTTTTGTGGGGAGATAGGATTTGCATGTGAAAAGCTTTTGTGGCTTTGCTTTTTAGGTTTTGTTTTTTTATTCGATATGCCAAAAACAGTAACAACAAGTCTCACAATGGAGACGTTACTGGTACCTGCTCGAGTAAATCGATGAACAATGGGACAACAGTTTTTTGCTTTTTTTTAGTAGTAGGGATCAATCTAGTATTTACAAGTAGAATTTGAGAAGTATTTTTGTTTGTTGATGGTGTTGAGCCACACCCACTGGTGCTTGGGTATAGTCCTGTCTCTGCACCATGAATCACTACTAGTGGGACTCATGTGACCATATGAAGTGTAGGAGATTGAACCTGCGTTGACCACTTAACAAGGCAAGCACCTTACCCACTCTCTGATCCAGAATGTAAGAAGTTTTCAAGTAATAAGGCAGTATCTGTTAAATGCCAAATTGGTGGTAGATCTGTTCTGTTATTCAGAAAAGGAACAGAATAAAGTTAGACCTTGATAATTGGTAGGATTTTATTATTATTTTTGCTCTTTGGGGGGCCATTCCTAGTGGTGTTCAGGGGTTACTTCTGGCTCTGCACTTAGGAATTAATCTCTGTGATGCACAGGGAACGATACGGGATGCCAGGAATCAAACTGTGAGTTGGTTGCATGCAAGACAAATGCCTTACCTACTATACAATAGCTCTGGCCCTGATAATTGGTAGGACTTTAATAAAGAAAAGTAGAAGAGCAAATAGCTATCAGATACTTGGGTATACTAATACCGTATTACCTTAAAACTTAAAATTACCTTAAAAACTAAATTAGGGGGCTCTGGGGAGATACTACAGTGAATAGGGTCCTTGCCTTACATGCAGCCAACCCAGGTTTGATCCCTGGTATCCCATATGGTCCTCAAGTACCTCTAGGAGTAATTCCTGGGTGCAGAGCCAGAAGTAACCTCTGAGCGTTGCCAGGTATGGCCTCCAAACAAAAACTAAATTAATACTTTGCTTTTAAAACTATGAAACTTTTAATTTCAACAGTAAAGATAGTTTAACATAGAAAGTCCCGTAGGTCCTTTTAAAAAGCTAACTGGTCATCTCAAGTAGGAATAGTAAAAATCTTGTTTATTCTAGTGATTTTAATTATATATATTTATACTAGTTCTATGTGAAAGATGTTGGAATGGCAATAGTCATTCCAGTTGTACTGTACACTATATTGCATACTAACAATATAGTACAGCCAACCTAGTTTCATTTTTGGCATCCCAATTGTTTTATGATGTTTTGCTTATTTAATTCAGATTTAGCTACTAGATCTCCTCTGCTATCCTCATAACTTCTCAACCTGGTCCTAGCCTTTTCTCCAAAAGTTGTAATAAGAGCTCTTGCATTGGAAATCAGTTAATTCCTTTGTTAAGGAAAGATAAGGGAATGGATAGAAACATCTCCTTGTTTCTTAGTTACCCACAAAAAGAATCTTTACTATTTATGCCCTGAAACGTACTCTGTTCTTTTCCTTGACTGTTGACTAACATTGGGTTGTCCTTGCTCCTCCCGCAGGGAACTTAGGTTTATTGAGTTATTCTCACAACAGTGCCCCTGGGGCACACCCAGTTTCATCAAGCACTAATAATCCTGTACTGCTTTTCTCTTTCCTTTATGTCATTTGCATGGCTTATTTAGCAATGTCCTTTTTGTATAGACACAGGAAGACAGTTGATGCTATGCTTTTTTAAGATGGGAGTTTATTGATTCCAAATAATATTTACTCCTGGACATCCATCATATATACTTGACTTTAGCCTCAGTTGCCTTTCACTTTTTAGCACTCCAAAAGCAGGGTCCCGACGAAGGGACTGAATGGACCCAGGGCAAGCAGTAAACTCCCCTGGCATCAGAAAAGAACAAGTTAAGTGCCTTAAGTATAATAAGAGTGTGGTCATGGGACAAACTCTGTCATGACACAAAAAGAAGTAACTGAATAAGGACCCTGCTGGGGTTAGGAAAGATTAACCTGGCCTGAGGACTGTGATCTGGAATATATATGGAGATGACCCCAGGAAGAGCCAACCTTTGAACTTACTATATCTCTTACTGTGTTCATACAGAATGATTAGAAATACTATAAGAAATAAATTTATTATGATTGGTTAAATGGATTACTACTAGCTGAGGAAAGGATAAAGCAGTACACCCTAGATGGAATCCTGCTTTTGAGCAGATCTCCTAGTAACCTGGAGTGCTGAACTCTCAAATGAGATTTTGTGCTTGACTTAATCTCCTAGAATTTCCCCTGAAAGAGTGGCTTTACCTCTGTTGTTAGGACAGTGTTCAACCCCACCCATGTGTACCCCACTTTTTATGATTTCTATATAACTATGCTGTAAGGGGACAGAAGGGAACTTAGAAGATGATAACTAGGAGAGGATTTCTAGGACCAGAGAACTTTGAGGTCTACAAGGAGACTAAGAAGATGGGACTGACTGGGACTGCAACCAAAACTATGACTATGATTGTGCTGTAAAGGGAGAGATCAACTATGCTAGGGACAGAGAAATAAACAAATACCAACAAGCCTGGGGCCCTGTTTCTTTGGTGCTTGGTCCATCCGTCAAGTGGGCCAGCTAAGGGAAATGCTCTCGGCCACTGAACACTCGAGTCCCATGTGTGCCCACAGGCCTTCATGCCTTTTGTTTGTTTGTTTGTTTGTTTTTTGAAACTCACACTTGACACTTGACATCTCCTATTTTCTTTTTTACCCCAGTGCTTAGACTAGAGCGACAGCAGGTAGGGCATTTGCCTTGCACGCAGCTGACCTGGGTTCGATTCCTCCGCCCCTCTCAGAGAGCCCGGCAAGCTATCGAGAGTATCCTGCCTGCACAACAGAACCTGGCAAGCTACCCGTGGGCATATTTGATATGCCAAAAACAGTAACAACAAGTCTCACAATGGAGATGTTACTGGTGCCCGCTCTAGCAAATCCATGAACAACGTAACAACAGTGCTACAGTGTTACCCCAGTGCTTATCCTGCGTAACCAGATAAACACTGCTAAGAAACACTTAAAATTCAAACACGCCCAATTTCATACAATGTAAAAATAATGTAAAATTATTTTCATATATATATATGTGTTTGCTTTTTGGGTCACACCTGTGTGTTTTGGGTCACACACATGGGTTATTTCTGCACTCAGGAATTATATATACTCTACAATTACACCTGTCGGTGCTCAGGGACCATATGGGATGCTGGGAATGAAACCTGGGTTGGCCGCGTGCAAGGCAAACGCCCTACCTGCTGTGCTATTTGTAATTTTTTATAAATTTATAAATTTTTCCCACTGGGAAGCCAAGCATACAGAGATGTAACAGTCAAGGAATAAAGGGACTATTGGAACTATTTGAAATTTTCAACTGTGAGAACACAGCAAAGTTATAAGTCAAGGAATAGAAAGACTATTAGAAACTACAACTATTGAAGTATTAAAGTGAGAAATCAATTATTAGATTGTTATGACAAAGATAAATGACAGTAATTTTAAAGTGGTAATATACAGATTGTTAACCTTTATTATTTGAATTTATGAGATCCTTGATCTTTGTGGATAGAGTAGTTAAAATATAGTTCAAGGACTAGAGGCTTAGCTATCAGCTAATAAGAAAATTTTATTGCTGTGCCAGTTAGACATTTTACCAGTTTTGTTTTCCAGCTTGAAAATTAAATACAATTCTCTGCATTGTAGATTTGGAGCACCCTTCAGTACCTAGTTTGCTAAGACCATTAGGATTACTGATATTGTGCTGTACATCATACACGGTGGCCCTGTTTAACTTACCTTAAAACCAGATTTATTTGCCTAGAGCAATAATACAGCAGGATGAGTGCTTGCTTGCCTTGCACGCGGGTGACCCACGTTTGATCCTCATCATCACTTATGGTCCCATGAACCTGCCAGTAGTAAGCCCTGAGCACAGCCAGGCCATAGTCCTAAAACCACAAAAGCAAAACAAATTTAGGAGAACTTTTGTTGCTTTTCAAATAATAGTATGGTTTTAGTCATTTTGCATCTTATCTTTCCTTACTCCTTTGTTTTAACTCTGTGTTTATGAAGGGCTTTTTTTGGTTTTTTTTTGGGGGGGTCATACCCAGCGATGCTCAGGGATAACTCCTGGCTCTGCACTCAGGAATCACTCCTAGCAGTGTTTAGGGGACCATAAAGAATGCCGGGAATTGACTCCCTGTCTACTCACTTGCAAGGCAAACCCCCTACCTGCTGTACTATTGCTCCAACCCGAAGGGCTTATTTTGAATTAAACAGATGAAATGGATGATGTGTCCTAAAGTTTCTAAAACTGAAAGCCAAACTTTGAGATAGTAATAATTTCAACCTTTTTAAAAATTCAAGACAGTTATGAATATGGTGCATGTTTTTTGTTTCATAGTTGTGCCTTCAGCTTCTCCACAAAGGAGTATGGATCAGAGAAGTACAGCCTCAGCTCCCTCTGCTCCTGTTGGTTGCATAGCCCCAGTTGTCAATGGAGAATCCAGTAGCCTCACAACATCTGTTCCTTACCCTGCTTCTACTCTCGTTTCACAGAAGGAGAGTGAAAATGAAGGCCAACTAAATCCAACTGAAAAACTCCAGTAAATCAGTTTTATAAAATTTATTTATATGGACTAGAATGGAATTTATTTTTTATGTTAAAAATTATGAAATAGCTTTATTATGATAGACAAAATGATACGATGAGAGATGTGTGTGTCTGCATGCATTTCATGTATGTTTATATGTGTGTAATTTATATATATGAATTCTTGAAGTTAACCAAGAGAAATAATGTTGCAGTGTAATTTTGGTGGCTTATAACTACTTTTTTTCCAATTTCCAAAATGTGGATTAAAAGCAGATATGACTAGAGTTAAGTCTCTGTGTAGCGATCCAGAGAGCTAGGTTAGTGGGTAAAGTACTTTCTTTACATGCATCCAATCCAGGTTCAATCTCTGGCTCCTTATTAACCCTGCTAAGCACTACTAGGATGTGATCCTGAATGCAGAGCCAAGAATGAGCCCTGGGTGTGACCAAAAACAATAACAAGTCCCCCTCTGCCACAAAACTACTTATTTTGCTTTTGGTCTTTTGGGTATTCACACCCAACAATGCTCAGGGGTTACTCCTTACTCTGCACTCAGGAATTTCACTCCCGGTGGTGCTCAGGGGACCATATGGGATGCCAGGTATAGACCCAGGGTTGGTCGATTGTAAGGCAAATGCCCTACCCACTGTACTGTCACTCTGGTCCCCCTCCCTCCATATTTTTTCTTGTTTAAAAGGTATAGATCTGAGATTCCAGAGTCAGTTCTGAAATTTTATCTCACACAAGGTTGTGTTTTACGTAATAACTTGCCCTCATTAAGCCGGAATCTTTTGTCTGCAGAATACCTGTTCATAAATTTTTTTATTTTTTAAAGGATTTAAAATACTGACATGCTCGCATGGTTCTTGGCACTAACTGTACAAACTTCACAAATAATAATTGTTTTGGGTAAATGTTTTATATAAATCTGTTCTGTAGTAAACAAATGAGAGACCTTTCTGAAAATGCTCAATAATCCTTGCATACCCAGTTTGCCTAAGAGACATTTTAAATGGAAAATCAAATATTTTACATTTTTTATACTTACTAGGTCCTTTAGGGATATTTTGATATTGTATTTTTGTGCTATAATATTTATCTTTTTAAAGTGAATGAAACAGCCTTTTTAAAAAATTTTTTTTATTTTTTTTTTAATTAGTTTATTTATTTTTCAATTGAGTCACCGTGAGAACAGTTACAAGGCTTTTAGGATCGAGTGTCAGTCATACTATGCTCAAACACTCATCCCTTCACCAGTGCACATGTTCCACCACCAATAACCCCAGCATACCGCCCTCCCACTCCCCCTCTGCCTGTGTGGCAGATGGTTTTCACTTTACTCTCTCCTTACTTTGATTACGTTCAGTTTTCGACAGGAAACTCACTATACTATCCTTATTTGGAGTTTTTTCCCCAACAGTCAGACCTGTCGGAATGGCGTCATTAGGTTGTATGTTTTCTATTGTTGGTAATAAAGATCATATGATATTGCATGATCGAGAATGCAGCCACCCAGATTTGGAATTCTGGTATTAAGTCCAGAGGTATTTCTGCCAGCAGCCGCTGCATTTCGAGATTGGTTTCTGTGGCGCTGGGATCATGGCTGTTCAGGAGCGGAGGAGCTGTACATGGTAAACCGCTCGGGATCTCATTTGGGCAGGAGGCAGGGCCGGTTCTGCCTCCCCCATCGCAAGATTCCCCATGCATCCCGTCCCATCACTGCAAACTCCTACTTCTCTGTCCAATTGGTTCTGAACGGTGGCGGTCGCCATGCTGTCCAGGGGGGAAAAGGCCAAGGGACAAAGACCCTTCCCTTCCTGGAGCTGCACACGGCCAGAGCCTAGTTCAGAGTCCAGGAGTATATCTGCCAGCAGTCGCTGCGTTTCTGAGATTGGTTCTGTGCCTCTGGGATAATGGATGTTCAAGGGTGGCGGAGCCATTCCTGAGCATATTTTTTGTATATTAGAAAGGTTTGGAGATGTCCCAGCCCCGCATACCGGGGCCGTGTTAATAGAAGTTCAGTGTCGCCGGGGCTCCATCTGGAGAGGGTGTGCTGGCTGTACCTTCTCCATCTGGCACCCCGGTGTTGCTGGTCCGGTCTGGGGTCTGGAGCAACCTCCAGCCTTGAAACAGCCTTTTGATGAGATTTTTGACTAAACTTCTAAAAATTTATTTCAAGTTGCATAGCACTGAATGTTTAACTTAGGTCTTTTTCATTTGTGCTGGTTGCTTTATAAGAAAGTAATGCGCGTTTCATTGTACTGAATTTGGTATTTCACATATATTTTTATTAGGAAGTTGAATGAAGTTCGAAAGAGATTAAATGAACTAAGAGAACTTGTTCATTATTATGAACAAACATCAGATATGATGACAGATGCTGTAAATGAAAACACAAAAGATGAAGAAACTGAAGAGTCAGAGTATGAATCTGAGCATGAAAATTCTGAACCTGTTACTAATATTCGGTAAGAATGTTTAAAAATATGGGACCATGCAGTAGTACCAACCAGTTGGGTGTTTGCCTTGCACATGACCAACCCTTGTTTGATCCCCAGCACTGCATATGGTTTGTCAAGCTACAATAGGAGTGATCCCTTAGCACAGAACTAGGAGCCCTAAGCAAAGTTGGTGTGGCCTAAAAACCACATTTAAATAAAAATCTGCTTTTCTCATGTTCACCTTAGAATTTTTGTTACTAAACAAAACTCTTTAATAAAGTGCTGAATTTTCAAGCTGTTCTATTTTGTTCATTGTAATTTTACTTACCCTGTAAAGAGAAGCAAATAAGGAATTATTTGTTACAGTAGTGTAAGGTTGCTATTGTTAGGTATTGGTAAATATTAAGTATCTAACAGCATTCTTCAGTTTTATTGTATTTGAGGGTCTTTTTGTTTGGTTTGGTTTTGGTTTTGCTTTTTAGAACTTTACTCTTTGCACTCAGGGGAATCAAATCTGGGTCAGTTCACAGCCATGTGCAGAACAAGCACCCTGATCTAATTTGAGTCACTCTTCCTTAGTTTTAAATGTAATCGGGTTTTCAGATATTTTTCTTCTTAAATTTTCAGATAGAAGTTAATGAAAAGCAAATGTAAAATACTGTTTCAATTTCCAGTTTATCATTGGAAATAGCCGATGGTAGTCATAATTCAGGATTATTGTATTGTGGTTCTAGAGCTTTCCTTTTTAATCTTAAATAACATCAAACTGTTTATTTTAGAAATCCTCAAGTGGCTGCCACCTGGAATGAAGTGAATAGTAATTCTGTTGCACAGTGTGTCTCTAACAATAGAGATGGGAGATCAGTTAATCCTAATTGTGAAATTAACAACAGATTTGCAGCCAACAAACGGCCACTAAATATGCCTCCGCCTTTAGGTATGATTGACCATAAATTATAGCTGGTTTTGCCTATCATTCTTAGAAAATATCACTATCACTATCATCCCATTGTTCATCGGTTGCTCGAGCGGGCATCAATAACGTCTTCATTCGTCTCTGTCGTGTGCCAATGCAGCCCAACGGAGTCTGCTCACTTTAGGAACACGGAGAGCATGTTATTGTTGTTACTGTTTTTAGCATATCACATATGTCTCGGGTAGCTTACCAGGCTCTCAGAGAGGGACAGAGGCTTTTAGGGTGCCTCTAATCGTCCTTATTGGTGTTCCCAGCCTACCGAATGTAAGCTTTTGGTCCGCTGGTGTGTTGTAACGATCCACACGCTGACAAATACGCACTGCCTGCATTTCTGGACAGCACCTGGGCCATCTGTGGCCTCAGGTTGATCTCCTTGAGATTGATGGAATGTGCCCGGAGGTTGTTGAGCATCTGGCAGAGCAGGACCCCGTTGCGGAGGGTCTATGCCAGGTCAGACACCCACGCCGAGACCCAGGTCAGCCGGTGGCGGGTGGGCAGCACCCTGTAGTGGATGAGCCACTGAGCGCACTGCTGCGGTGGCTCCATGCCCAATGGCCCTGAGACTCAAAGCCCGGACTCCATCCCTCTGTGCCCCGCCAACGCCACTCCATACAAATCTTACAAAACAGTCAGCAATGTCCAGCAGGGGTCACACGCAGAGTTCCCTGCCTGGTATGTTGAGCTGTGTGCTGTCTAAGGCGAGATGGTGAGCTGGGTTTGGGAGAGCTCGAGGGGTTCTGGTGGTGTGGCGCCATACCTCCCTGAACCACCTGACCTCGTCTTAGAAAATATATCTCCTTTTATTAATACTTTATTGCATTTATTAAAAAGTGATTAATTTCTGGGCTCGAGAGATATAGCTCAATAGGCTGAACTCATGCTTTTCATGTGGGAGGTTGGATTTGGTCTCCAGAACCAAATGGTCCTCTGAAAACTGCTGGTAGCAATTCCCGAGCACCTTGGAATGTGGCACAAAACAAAAGTGATTGATTTCAGCAATGCATCATGTTTTCTGCAGATTGCCACTATAACAGAGAAGGAGAGCAGGGAATTCATGTTGTACATGGTGAAGATGATGAAGAAGAGGAGGATGAAGCAGAAGAGGAGGGAGTCAGTGGGGCTTCATTATCTAGTCATAGGAGCAGTCTAGCTGATGAGGCCCCAGAAGACATGGAATTTGAGCAGAAGATCAATAGACTTATGGCTGCAAAACAGAAACTTAGACAATTACAAGATCTCGTTGCTATGGTACAGGTAACTACTGCTTATATGTTTTAAAAAAAAAATAAAAAATAGTTATCAAGTAAAATTTACATATGTATTTTTAAGTTGTTAGTGTATTTACAGTAGTACCTATTTATAGAGTTCTTAATCATGTCAGTTTTGAATGCTTAGCATATTGAGAAGAAAACTTTTACTGTTAGTGTGTGTTAGTAAATATTTTAGGTTTTGTGAACCATACTATCTGTTAGAACTGATGAACATAGGAACAGGCTCGGATAATATATATATATATATATATAGACAAACATGGCTGTTTAAAATAACTTTATTTTAAAAGCTGTTGTTTGGAGGGCCTGAGTGTTATTACTTGGTGTTTATAGCTGAAGTCAGCTTAAATTCATGCCTATGTTGAACTGTTGATCTTTGGGGAGTATCTCAATGTCTGAAATACATATTTAAAAAAAATAAAAAATCTCAGTTCAGATCTCTGTGGGACCTCCGTAAAGAGAAGTGTTTGAAAAAATGAATACTCCCAAGTTATTATAAAAAATGAATTTTATTTATATAAAGAGTATATTTTTCTTACACCTTTTCTTACATTAGGTAGATTTTTCTTATACCTTTTCTTACATTGTTCCCCAAAGGTGTTAATTATTAAGTGATTATGTAAATCTTTCATTATTCGTCCTGATTATATTAGCCTAAATGGACAGTTGAAGGCTTTGACGTTTTACACATTTTATGAGTTCTTAGATAGTCTCTTAATTTCCTAGTCTGTGACACAATATGTTTAGACATTTTTTTTTTTTTTTCATTTTTTTGGGTCACCCCCGGCGATGCACAGGGGTTACTTTTGGCTTTGTACTCAGAAATTAGTCCTGGCGGTGCTCAGGGCACCATATGAAATGCAGGGAATTGAACCCGGGTTGGCCACATGCAAGGCAAACGCCCTACCCTCTGTACTATTGCTCTTGCCCTAGTCAATAATTTTTTCATTGTTTTCTTTTAGTGTTACTTCATTTGTATAGACTTTATAATTGGATTTGTTCTGTTTGAATTTGTATTAGAATATTTCCAAAGATTTTAGTTTTAATTGACGTCATTGGAGAAATGAATAAATGTTAAATAAAAGTGTAGTTTACATATAAAAATGTCGATGATACATTTTTTAAAGGGGCAGTTTATCAAACCCTCAATTTACTAAGTACATTGATCCAACAGAGTATTTGGAAAGATAACTATTCATTTGTTACAAGTCATACAGATCTGAGATAGCATATATGACCCTTCTGGGTTTTGTATTGAGTGCTAATGGCACCTTTTTTGCAAAGACAAACTTTTAAGACCAAAGAAAGGAAATTTTCAAGAAGAACAAGTAATAGACATTTGTTATTTGAAGTTGTTGATGTAAAAGTTGCATACGAAAAATTCATAAAAAATTGCAGCTCCAGAGGCATATTTTTAATTTTAATTTCCTTTTTGAAATCTATTCCTTGATAATTCAATATTTGTCAAAGAAAAAGTAACTTAGTATTTGTTATTACTAGATAATAGCTTAAATCTTAAACATACTGTTTTTAGTGCCAGCACTTTATTTTCTGCCATTGGTAGAGGATGAACTTCCGTGTTCTCTAAAATTCATGTTGCTCTAATGCTTTTTTAAATATTAATATTAATATCTAATGGTATATTCAATATGCCAAAAAAAGTAACAATAACAGATCTCATTCTCCTGAGCCTCCAGTTGTTGGGAAAGACGAGTAAGGAGAGGCTGCTAAAAATCTCAGGGCTGGCATGAATGGAGACATTACTAGTGCCCGCTCAAGTAAATCGATGAACAACGGGATGACAGTGATATAAAAGTACTATTGAGTGGTAGTATTTAATGGTTATAAATTTGATATTATTAAGTTAGCAGGATTTTAATATAACAGTGTGATGTTTTAGGATGACGATACTGCAGAACAACCAGGAGTTATTTCTGCTACTACTTCAAATTTGGATGATTTCTATCCAGCGGAAGATGACAGCAAACAAAATGCAAATAATACTAGAGGAAATACCAATAAAACACAGAAAGATGCTGGAGTAAATGCAAAGGCAAGGTACGTTAGCTTATAACCTTCATTTAATAAAATATAAATATACCTACTCTAGAGAAGGTAATCAACATAGTCTAATGTATTATACATAGCCTAATGGTATTAAATTTAATGTACAAATAATGTTAATTTAATTATAGAGAGAAATTTTATGAAGCTAAAGTACAGCAGCAACAGAGAGAGCTCAAACAACTGCAGGAAGAAAGAAAGAAACTTATAGAGATTCAAGAGAAAATTCAAGCATTGCAAAAGGCATGTCCTGATCTACAGGTAATTAGGAAATTTCTTCCTGTGTTTGAAAAGAAAAAAGATGCTTAAAACCTAATCAGTGGAAGTACTCTTTTTCTAGTGCTTATATGACAGATTTTTATTTGCTTTATTTTGTGACTAATTGGCTAGGGATATATATGGGGGGGAGGGAGAGAGAGAGAGGGAGAGAGGGAGAGAGGGAGGGAGGGAGAGGAGGGGAGGGGAGGTGAGGAGAGAGGAGGGGAGGGGAGGGAGAATCGAACCCAGGTTGGCCGCGTGCAAGGCGCGCTGTGCTATCACTCCAGTAACATTCCTGACTATATTATTTTAATTTGACCTTTATGATTTGGTGGGATATAAGCACTCCTACTGGTCCTTGGAGGCCATTCCCAGCATGGTCTGAGGACTATGTGTTATGTGGGATTGAACCAGGGGCTCCTGCCTGCAAAGCAAGACCTTCATCCCTCCCTGACCTAAATCACCTCTGCCGCTGCCCCCCCAACTCTCTCTTCCACCCCTCGATCCCATGGGAACATCATACCTATGCTTTCTCTGAGTTAAATAAAGATAAGTCTTTCACCATATTAAGTAATCAAGAATAGGGTTAATATTGGAATGCAATATTTTTTTCTGAGAATTTTTCTAAAATTGATTTTAGTCTTCAAACATTTTGTTTTTTTAAAAAAGGAAACACATCAAATAATAGGTTTTTTTTCTCTTTTATTTCTTTTGTGGGGGACCATATCAGGCAGTGCTCTGGGCTTACTCCTGCCTCTGTGCTCAGGATTGACCACTCAGATAGTGCTCAGAGAATATATGTGGTATGGGGGATAGGTTCAGGATCAGTTGCATGCAATGCAAATATCTTATCTCCTGTACTTCAACCTTTAAACGATAGTTCTAATACAACTCTTTTCTTGACTTAGACTTTTCCATTTTACCTAATAGTTTTCCCTTTTCCATAATGTTCAAAGAAGTAAATACCAGGGGTGGTTGGAGTATCTGAAATTTTTAACTAGGATTTTAAAAAAATTTTCCCTCACTGGCAACCTTATTTAAGAGGGGCAGCTAGGATTGCTTCAGTGCGTGTGCTGTGGCAGGAATTAAAGTCAAAATCTCATGCTTACCCTGGCTACTTCTGAGCTATCACTAAGCTACCAGAGTGTTCTTGAGGGTTACTGCTTGTCACCTTTATAATTCGTGTTTGCATCTTTGGGTTTTTTGCTCAGTTTTGCTTGTTTAGTTTTAGTTTGGGGCTGTACCAAATGATGCATAGGGTACCGTGTTTTTCTGGGGATTGAATCCTGGGCCCTTGCATATAAAGCATGCCCTTGATCTTTGAGCTATCTCCTTGGCCTTTTATCTTTGTTTTGTTATATTAGCTTTTCTTTGGGTCTCCGTAGCACCTAGTCAAGTCTAGTAATAAAAAATTACTAGATTACTAAAAGAACTGGTTCTGTGAAATTAATATAATTGCTTTAGTTCTTCATAATGGTTTTTGCCAATTGTTTTTTAGCTGACAACTACTAATGGGGGTAACTGCCCCTCAAAAAAATATGTGCCAGCTGTTACTTCAACCCCAACTGCTAATGAAAATGAAACCAGTACAAGCAAATCTGTTTTTGAACCTGAAGATTCCTCATTAGTAGATAATGAGGTATTGTATAACATAACAATTATTTGGCGGGGGAGTGGCATGGAGGTTGGTTTTATTGTTTGTGCTACACCTAGCAGTGTTCAGGGCTTAAACTCCTAGTTCTGTCCTCATGATCTATGGTGTTGGGGACCAAACCCAGATTGGCTGCATGCAAGGCAAGCCCCTGTCCCCTCTCTCCAGAACCCTGATCCTGAATCATAAGATACATCTCTAGGAGGAAAACTGAGAAACATACTTAGTTGGGGAAAGAAATAATTTTTCCAGATAGCAGTTAAAAGGGAAGTTTTTTTTTTTAAAAAAATAGTGTTGCCTTTATTTGCAGAATTATACAAAGTTACAGCAAGTAGTCATTTTTTTTCTTTTAGAAATCTAGAAATTCTTTTAGAAATTCAGTTTATAAATATAAAATTAACCCATATTATTCAGAAAAGCAAATAACTTGTACATAGGTAGGCAACCAGAAGTGACTTCAAAATATAGTAAATTTGTTGTATCTTGCATCATAGTTGCTATATAACATCCTTATTTTGGTTAACAGTCATTATTCAATTTACTTCAGCTGTCACATTGAGCTTATTTTAAAGTCTATTTTTCATAATTCTTCAGACTTAACTCTTTCATAGCAATTAGCTTTATTGTCACGTTTTATTTTTCATAATTCCTATAATTTTCCTTAAAAGAATATATCCTACATATGATTAATCACATCCTTCAAGGTTCTTCATCAAGGATAGCTATGTAGGGGAAAAAAACAGTGTCTCCTCAAAATACATGTTTGGCAAAGTTAGTTTCATGGAAGGGAACGGGATGGAAGTTGCCTTTGTAAAACGTATTTACAGGAACTGGGGAGATAGTTCAAAGGACTGGAATACATGTCTTTTTTTAAAAAATTTTTTATTAGTGAATCACTGTGAGGTACAGTTACAAACTTATGAACGTTCATGTTTGCATTTCAGTCATACAGTGATCATTTACATCCCTCCACCAGTGCCCATTCTCCACCAATGTTCCCAGTATCCCTCCTACCACCCCCACCCCAACCCTCACCACCCCACCCTGCCTCTGTGGCAGGGCATTCCCTTTTGTTCTCTCTCCTTTTGGGTGTTGTAGTTTGCAATAGAGGTATCGAGTGGCCATCATGTTTGTTCTATAGTTTACTTTTGGCACACGTCTTTCAACCTGAGTGAGTCCTCCCAACATCCTCTAATAGGTGTTCCCTTCTCTATCTCAGCTGCCTTTTTCCCCTGCATGTGAGGCCAGTTTCCAAGCTGTGGGGCAGACCTCCTGGTTCTTACCTCTCAAGTAGTAGTCATTTTAGTTAGAACAAAGCACACATAAAAATGACATTTATGTGATTTATTAAAAACATAACTAGATAATTGAGATGTATATTTGAGTGATGCTTTTTCCTTTCATTATCAAATACTATTTAGAATAAGATCTTGGACTAAAAGATAGAATGACAATAGAAAGCTTTTTTGGTACTGACAATTATGTTAGCCTACTATGTTGTCATTAACAGCTAAAGCAAATTTTTACTTGTATACTAACTTTGATACTTAAAATAATAGCAGTGGTCAGAAATGCGAAGACATGAAATGTTAAGGGAGGAGCTGCGACAGAGAAGAAAGCAGCTTGAAGCCTTGATGGCCGAACATCAGAGGAGGCAAGGTCTAGCCGAAACATCATCTCCAGTGGCTGTTTCATTGAAAAGTGATGGATCTGAAAACCTGTGTACTCCTCAACAAAGTAGAACAGAAAAGTAAGAATTGGTGAACTCATTTTAACATCACCTGCCTATGGTTTATAAGCGAGATGCTTCACTTCCCCTTTATACAGCGCAAATCTGTTACTTCAGTGATTGTTTTACATCACGTGGGTGGTAGGAAGGTGTATGTGTGGGTGAATGTGTGTGCATGTGTGTGATGCTCTATTTGCCCGTTGTCTGTTCAGTGATTATATCCTGCCTTCACATGTGAGGGAAGTGCTCTTCGTGGTACAAAAAAGTCTTCAGTCTTTCTTTTTAGAAAATTTTCTATTCAAGTTCAGCATGCATTTTATTGATTGGATTGTATCTGTGATATTCTGTCCTGAGTATCACACATCTGTACTTTAAAAATAATCTCTAGGGGCTGGAGCAATAGCACAGTGGGTGGGGTATTTGCCTTGCATGCGGCCAACCCAGGTTCGAATCCCAGCATCCCATATGGTCCCCTGACTGAGCACTGCCAGGAGTAATTTCTGAGTGCAGAGCCAGGAGTAACCCCTGGGTGTGACCCAAAAAAAATAATTCTAAATATGAGCTAAAACTAACAGTGGAATGAATAGAGAAAATATTCATACTCAACATATCAGATAAAGGGTTGATATCCAAATAGGCACATGGAAAAAAATGTTCATCGTGACTTATTATTATGTGAATCCAAATAAAGATGATAATGAGATACCATCTTACACCAGTGAGAATGGCACATATCAAAAACACTGGAAACAATCTCTGTTGGCTGTGAGGTGGCAAAAATGAAACCTTTATCCCCCCAAAAAAAATTAGGGGGGCGCCGGGGTGGGAATAAGCTTTCATTTTGGCAAGATTTAAGATCCGTTAGTCTATGAGCACAGCGGCCACTCAACACCTTTGTTGCAAACCACAACAGCTAATTAGAGAGAGAAAGCAGAAGGGAATGCCTTGCCACAGTGGCAGGGTGGGGTGGGGGGGAGATGGGATTGGGGAGGGTGGGAGGGACACTGGGTTTACGGGTGGTGGAGAATGGGCACTGGTGAAGGGATGGGTTCCCAAACTTTGTATGAGGGAAGTGTGAGCACAGAAGTGTATAAATCTGTAACTGCACCCTCACGGTGATTCTCTAATTAAAAATAAATAAATTAAAAAAAAAATAAAGGAAAAAAAAAAATAAAAGATCCGTTAGTCTAGAATTGTGCTTTCCACTATGACAGCTTATAATAAGTATAGGTGGCAGTTTAAATTAAAGCTAAATGAAATTTCAATTTCTTAGTCCCATCAGTCACATTTTGAATGCTCATAAGCCAATACTGTATTCGGCAACACAGATGGAAATAAAAAAATGTATTTTGTTGACCTCATTTTCTGTGGCCATACATAGCTGTGCTTAGGGCTTACTCCTGGTTCTGTGCTAGGCATCATTGCTGAAGGTTCTCGGGATACCATTTGTAATGCTAGGGATCTATGTTGAAGGAACTTTTATTGAACACTGTTCTAGAATTACTCAGGGAAAAGGAAAAGATGAAGAGCTTAAAAGGAAAAAGTTTCAGGGGAGATGATTACTCTCGTAATTTAGTTAAAATATTATTTTGTATATGTGTAAGGCAAGTAAACATGATCTGTGTAACATATTACAGCAGCGAAGACTGTTACCATCCCTATTTACTGTGGTCAAATTAAATGTTATGAGCATATACATGTAGATATATGTATATTTTTGGTATATTGTCTGGGTCACAACTTGCCTCTACAAGGATCTTGTTTTATGTCTTTTATTCTCTAGAACAATGGCTACATGGGGGGGTTCTACCCAGTGTGCTCTAGATGAAGATGGAGATGAAGATGGTTACCTTTCTGAAGGAATTGGTCGAACAGATGAAGAGGAAGAAGAGGAGGAGCAGGATGCCAGTTCCAATGATAACTTTTCTGTATATCCTCCTAACAGTGTGAATCGTAATTCTTACAATGTAAAAGAAACTAAAAATAGGTTAGTTTGCTATTTTAGTATTTTGTTTGAAGAGTCACACTAAGCAATTCTGACACTATGCATGCAGTTTTTTGTTCATTGAACCAAGCATGTAGCCTCCAATTTTTAATTCAGTTATTTTGTTTGTTTTTGGGGCCATGCCCAGTAGTGCTGAGGGCTTACCCCCAACTTTGCAACTCGGGATCACTCCTGGTGGTGCTCAGGGAAACATAGGTGGCGCTGGAGATCAAATATGGGTATAAGGAAAGTGTGCTATTCACACTTTCAGTTAAATACTACAATTTGACTGTTGGTATTAGGACAGACCTGACAAGTTAAGGGGCTTAGACCTTTAAGATTGCCCTCAACTCAGTTGCGAGTCCCATACCTCGTCTCTGGATACCCACACATCTTTATGAGCTGGCTGTAAATCGGGGGAGTCTCATAGCCTCTTGTTGGGTATCATAATTTGCTTAAGCATCTCACAGCTGCATTTAGTAGACACTTAGATTTTATTATGAAGGAACTATGGAATGGAAGATGCAATGAACCCAAAGTATGAATTGGAGATAAGGGAGTATAGAGCTCAGATGCACTTTCTGTATGGTATTGCATTCTCATAGCATTTCAGTGTATTCTTAAGCCCAGAAACAGCTCTTTGCCTAAGGGTTTTTCAGGAGGTGTAAGGACACAAACATGAACCCAGACCTCCCACATACAGGGCATTTAGACTGTTTCCTTGGTCCCTGTTTTTTAATTCTTTAAAGAAAACACTGGCCTGTGGACTAAGTGCTTATGACTTATGGTAGATTTTAAAAAACAGGTGATTGTATAGGATGGCCTAATGTTTTAAATTCTGTGTTAGGTGGAAGAACCATCGTCCTTTTTCAGCAGATGGAAATTACCGTCCTTTAGCAAAGACAAGACAACAGAATATTAGCATGCAACGTCAGGAAAACCTTCGTTGGGTGTCAGAACTCTCTTATGTAGAAGAAAAAGAACAGTGGCAAGAGCAAATCAATCAGTTAAAGAAACAACTTGACTTTAGTGTCAATATTTGTCAGACATTGATGCAGGATCAGCAGGTAAAGTTTAGTATACAAGTAATATTTTTCAGTTCTGTTTTTGAACAGCAGAATTTTCCAAGTAACAGTTATTACAGATTTTCTTTTGTCCTTTCCTAGACTCTGTCTTGTCTGCTACAAACTCTTCTCACTGGTCCTTACAGTGTAATGCCCAGTAATGTTGCATCTCCACAAGTACACCTTATAATGCACCAGTTGAACCAGTGCTATACTCAACTAGCATGGCAACAGAATAATGTGCAAAGGTAATCTGTCTCGGAAGTGGTAAGATTGAAATGTATTTTAAAAAAGGGTTTTACAGTTTTCTTTAGGGAGAAAAAAGGCATAAGCCAAATATTTGAGTGTTCTTTGTCACCTAAGAGTTTTGTAAGTGGTACTTAAAAAGTTGTCTTTTGTCCAGTGTTTGGTTTTAAATATGGTGGATTTAACATTTTCTTTTAAAAAAATTTTAATAGCTTAGACTTAAGTGGATGGTGTATAAATTACACCTCAGTAAAACTGAAAACTAAGTTTCTTAACAGTTTTATCAAAGCTATATTATTGAACTCAGTCTGCAAGACAGGCGTATATTTGGTGTAGTAAATAACAGTCTCTTGCCCGTGTGCCTGGCTGTCTTCCCCGGGGTCCCTCGGGGGGATGGGCTCCAGCTTCCCTCCCCGCCCTGAGCAGAGCTCCCAGCGGCACAGCCATGTTCAAGGCTCCTCTCCACACGTTCAGACAAGCTTCATGCATGAAGGTACCAGCAGAGGAACCCAGGTGTGTGTAATCCCATCAACGGCCAACATCCAGAGACTAAAGCTCCCAGAAGCGTGTGGCCTCGAATATTTTATAATCTACTTCTCCCTTTGGGAGGAACTGGCAAGCTACTGAGAGTTTCCTGCCCATGTGGGAGAGCCTTGCAAGCTTCCCATGGTGTATTCATATGCCAAAGCCAGTAACAAGCTGGGTCTCATTCTTCTGACCCTGAAAGAGCCTCCAATGTGACATCATTGGGAAGGCCAAGTAGAGAGAGGCTTCTAAAATCTCAGGGATAGGACGAATGGAGAGGTTGCTGAGACCGCTCGAGAAATTCGACGTTCAACGGCATGAGAATGAGGATGATGATGATGATAATGATGAAATAACAGAAGAGTCGACTAGTCTATTTTACACACTATTGAATAATTTCCTGTATTATTTCTTGAATGGGTTTTACATAGATGGAAGTATAACTTTTAAAATTACAACTTCTTAAATTTTTGTAGGTTAAAACAAACTCTAAATGAACTTATGCGCCAGCAAAGTCAACATCCAGAAAAAACTGGAAGTAAGGAAAGAGGCGGCAGTACAGCACACCCTCCTTCTGGTTTATTTTGTCCTTTTAGCTTTCCTACACAACCTGTGAATCTGTTTAACTTGCCTGGGTTTACTAATTTTTCATCATTTGCACCAGGTAAGTGAGAACAAAAGGGAAGGTAAATAAATGCAAAGTGTTTGAGAATGCCTTGCCTATCTCAAGAAATTTTTAATCTCTTGAAATTTGAAGTAAATATCTCTTTGCAATTATTTTCAAAGAAAGTCACAATCCATTCAATTCTTCTGTTATTGTGGGGCCAAGCTCTGATTTTAAAACCATAAGGACTACAGTAGTGCTGGGGTAAAGGGTGGTATGACAGGGAATTAAACAAGAACCTTGAACATGTCAAGTACGTATTTCGCCATCATGCCTAATCTGTTGTTGTGGATATTGAACCTATAAGTTGGGGATATCCCCAACCTATTGTTGATCTTGTATAAGTAAGCAATTAAGTTAAAAATCATTGCTAACAAAGTAGTATGTTTATGTGTGGTTTTTTAATGCTATATCTTTAAATTATTTAACAACTATTTACAAAGAAGAAAAGGAAATAATCTAGATGCTTTTATACAGCAGACACTTTAATATGAAACTTGAGGAGAGTAAAGATGAATAAGATAATGCTCGTCTAGAGGAGCTTCTTGTTTTGTTAGGGAAATTGATTACTAGATTACTAGTAGATTAAAGATCAATGCTTATACTTAATTTTTAGTTAGACTTGTATTGAGACTTCCTTTTACCTATATTATATAAATAACCAAGATTCAAAGATTAGTAAGACTCTGGCTTTAAGGAATGTAACGTTTAATGAGGAAGCTAGGAGTGTTGATAAATGCTTAATGCAGTGTCATCCATACTCTAGCAGTGGTGCAAATGACATGGATGTCCTTCTCTTCTTTGGTGTAAGAAATATTGAAACTGCTTTTTCTAGAAAAAGTAATATAATAGGAGATAGGTGAGGTAATCAATGGAACCATAAAAAATAACGAAGCAATGAAACAGTTTATTGCTTGGAAGGAGTTAGATGCCTTTATGTATGCCTAGTTTAGGGCCATTGTTAGTATCAATTACTGATTATCCAAAGAGCTGCAGAAAACTCTGTGCCATACAAAACAGCTTGGACTTTCTTTTATAGAACAGTGGGGCTATTGAAAGATTTTTAAGTGGGGGCTAGCTTGAGATTTATATTTTAGAGAGTTACATTAGTGAGAATGTTCAGAAATGAGAAGAAAGGGACTTAAAGACTAAGTGAATTGAGGCTATTAGGTGAATAGGAAAGAACAATATCTTGAGAGAGGTTTTTGACAGGAGGCGTTAAGAAAGTAATGCAGAAGATGTTACAAAACTGGAATAAGCTAAGTCACCAATTAGATGAAGTGAAACAGAGCATATAAAGGTTGAAGGGGCTTTCTAAATATAAATTTAAAAAACCATAGTGTATATTCTTAATAAGAACAAACACACATTTGGCACTAAAAGTTTAGCTTTTTAAGTTCATAAGTAACATATTTGCAACAAATATTTGAATATTTTTAAGTATTAATAAAAATTTCACATGCCTTTTTTTCTCTATAATATTCATGCCTGTTGTGTACCAAAGACAGACATGTTCAATTTTGTGAAGCTTTCTTGATCTTTTCTCCCTAAGTTATTATTAGCCCCCTGCAAATACAATATTTCTAACGTACTATTATATGGTAAATACATATGATTAATATGTATTTATTCTATTTTACTTTCTCAAAGTACAGTAGGAAATACATATCTAACCTGCTTTTCCATTTACTAAACATTAGATCCTGACAGTTTTCTTACTGGTAAAATGAATATGATACCTTTTACATTGCTGTTTTGAGCATTACACAAAGTAACATGTAAATTGTCTTCATTTGATTTTGCTCTCTGGCAGTTCCTGTTGTCACCATTTCTAACTCTTAGTTTTTAAGGTAATAGGGATCTTTGTACTACCAGTCACTAAAATCAAATATAGTGAGCTGAATTGAAAACAATAAATGAGGTTTTATCTTAACAAACAATTTTTTATTTTTGTAGATTAGAAAAAATTTAAACCTTTTAATTTCATGTTAAAGGTAATTGCTGTTTTGTAATTCTCTTGAATTTTTTTTTTCATATATTAGGTATGAATTTTAGCCCTTTGTTTCCTTCTAATTTTGGAGATGGTCCTCAGAATATTTCTACACCTGCTGAACAACAACAACCATTAATTCAGAATCCTTCAGGGAAAACAGATTATATGGCTTTTCCAAAACCTTTTGAAAGCAGTTCGTCAATTGGAGCCGAAAAACCAAGGTACTTGACTATGAACATAAGCCATGATTTGCTTAAACATCACTTTTGTGATTTTATCTAGATTTATGTACTTTTAAAAATGCAGTTAAGGGGTTGGAGCGATAGCTCAGTGGGTAGGGCCTTGCACACGGCCAACCCGTTTGATTCCCAGCATCCCATATGGTCCCCCAAGCACCACCAGGAGTAATTCCTGAGTGCAGAGCCAGGAGTAGTAATCCCTGTGCATGGCCGGGTGTGACCCAAAAAGCAAAAAAAAAAAAAAAAATGCAGTTAAAACCTTTATGATTAACGTGATAATGTTAGGACTATGAAACTGACACTTTACTAGATGTCTCTTAGGAATATATATTCTAACCATGACATAAAAGAGCAGTGGATGATCTTGTCTAGCATAAACAGAGGCCAGAGTGACAGTACAATGGGTAGGACATTTGCGTTGCATGCAGCCAACCCGAATTTGATTCCCGGCATCACATATGGTCCACTGAGTACCGCCAGGAGTTAATTCCTGAATGCAGATCCAGGAGTAAGTAACCCCTGAGCATCACTGGGTATGACCCAGAAAGCAAAAGTAAAAAAAAGAAAATCCTAGGCAAAACATTCTAAATATTGATTTCAGGAAAATTTATTTTGGAAAAAGGAAGACATGATTCATAGAGTAGCTCTTGTTGATTTGATATCAGTGTTATCCTAACTCACTGCTCATTGATTTAGGACTAGAAAATAAGATTATTTTCTATTGCAGAGGGTGATTTTTTTTGATTCGTAGCTGAGTATGGTCAGACCCTAGGCTCATTGAAATGTAAAAGTTGAGCACTGTTACAACTTGGGAAAGTTAATGATTTGGGTATCGGTGATGGTTAGGATTTTTTTCCCCCTTTCATTTATTTATTTGTTTTTCAATTTGGGGACACACTGGCAGCACTCAGGACTTAACTCCTTACTCTGCATTCAGGGATCACTCTTGACAGGTTCAAGGGAACCATACCGGGTGCTGGTGATCGAACCCGCTTGGTTGTGTGCAAGGATAAATGTCCTACCCACTGAACTATCGCCTCTAATCCCAAGATTTCTTTTGATAATTTAAAAAATATTTTTGATTCAAATAGTATAAGATAACTTCTGTTAGGTTAATTAATCTCTGAACATTTCATAGGTAATGTTTTCAGTGGTCATGCTAATCCAGAAAATAAGACTGATAGCCAGTAGTGAAAATAAAATTTGTGGGGATCGTATAGTACAATAGACCAGCTACTTTCTTTGCACAAAGCCTACCTGAATTTGATCTGAGACTGATCCCCAGTACCATATATGGTACCTGGGGTAAACCCAGAATAAGCCCGGAGCAAGCTGGGATTGGCCCAAAAACCAAAAAAAAAAAAAAATTCTGAGACATACTGCAGATCTGTATGTTGTTGTTTTTGCTTCTTTTGGGTCACACCTGGCAGTGCTCAGACTTTGCACTCAGGGATCACTCCTGGTGGTACTTAGGGACCATATAGGATGCCGGGGCTCGAACCTGGGTCAGCCAAGTGCAAGGCTAATGTCCTACTCCCACTGTACTATCACTGTGGCCCCTGATCTGTATGTTTTTTCCTACTTTTTTTCTCAGAGTAAAAGACCGCATAACTTATTAGCATCTTAAGGGATACCAGTGTTTTACCAATAACAGAAAATGACACACTATAGCAGCAGAATTAAATTGGACTTAATATTTAGAGAATTTATTGTTACATCACTTTTTTTTTTTTTTTTTTTTTTTTTTTTGCTTTTTGGGTCACACCCAGCGATGCTCAGGGGTTACTCCTGGCTTTGCACTCAGGAATTACTCCTGGCGGTGCTGGGGGACCATATGGGATGCCGGGGATCGAACCCGGGTCGGCCGCGTGCAAGGCAAACGCCCTACCCGCTGTGCTATCGCTCCAGCCCCAAGTTACATCACATTTTAAAAAACAAATTTTTTGTTCTGTTTGAACAGCTTTTAAGTGAACTGCTTTAGGTGATACAGATCCATATGTGTTCCCAAGCTACTGCATTTTTTTCTAGTTTTTTTTTCCTTGTGTGTCCCACACTCCCTTATTTTTTCCCCATTCTTATTTCCACTGGTAAGGAATCAAAAACAGTCTGAAGAAGAAGTGGAAAACAGTAGGACAAGGTGGCTGTATGACCAAGAAGGTGAAGTAGAAAAACCATTTATCAAGTCTGGATTTGCAGCGTCTGAAGAGAAACCTACAAATGGTAATCGCAAAAATCAGTTAGATACCAGAGGGAGAGGACGCCAGTTTGATGAAGAGTCATTAGAAAGCTTTAGCAGTATGCCTGATCCAGTGGATCCAACAACTGTGACTAAAACATTCAAGACAAGAAAAGCATCTGCACAGGCCAGTCTGGCATCAAAAGATAAAACTCCCAAACCAAAGAGTAAGAAGAGGCATTCTACTCAGTTGAAAAGCAGAGTTAAAAATACTGGTAAGTGTTTATAATTCTTAAAGTTTAATCAGTATAAATATTGATAACTGTAGTCTGGTGTGTTAATATATTTCACAGTGGCCTCAACGGGTGGGCATTGTCAGGTTGAATGGCTTACTACTGCTAGTCCATGGGTGGGTGGTCTTCCACAGGTGTAAGAAACTTTAAATACCACTATTTTAGACCTGTTGACATAGTCATTTTAGTTTTTAGTTCTTTATGGAATTTAATGTAACTTTTAAAATGTGGCAGTCATTTTTGTGTGTATGTGTATTAAGTACTGCCAATATGCCTAAATTTTTAAATTTCCATTTTATTCATTATAAATTTAGAACCACGCTTGATGATGCTCAGGGCTTACTCTTAGCTCTGTACTCAGAGATCACTCCTGGGAACATATGCATTGCTGGGAGTCAAACCCAGATCTGCTACATGCAAGGCAAGCACCCTATACACTGTTAGCTCTCCAGACCCACTCCACCTCTTTTAATATCGCATTTAATAGTTTATCTTGGTTTTTGGTTAGGTCTTTGATTCATTAAAAAGAACATTGAAAGGACTTCAGTTGAAGTTTCTAAATGTCATATATCATATGGGAGGTGGGTGGTCGGAGAAACTCACTGTAAAATGTCAACTTGTGCAGCCTGAGATAGTACAGTGTTAATGCACTTGCCTTGCACACCGGATAGATCTGATTCTATCCCGGGCATCCCAATAAGCCCCTTGAGCACTTCTAGGACTAAACCTTAAGTGTAGAGTCAGGCCCAAAAACTAAAAAATAAACCTAAATACTTTGGCAGCCATTAAAAAAATGAATTCATCATTTTTTCCAACTTCATTAGACTTTTTTTTAGTGTTTTTTGTTTTGTTTTTTTTTGTTGTTGTTATTGTGCTTTTGGTGTTACACCCAGCGATGCTCGGGGTGACTCCTGGCTCTGCAATCAGGAATTACTCCTGGTGGTGCTGGCGGACCATATGGGATGCTGGGGATTGAACCCAGGTCGGCCGCATGCAAGGCAAACACCCACCTGCTGTACTATCACTCCGGCTCCATAACGTAATTACTTTGTGTTACAAATTCTGCATGATTTTTACTACTTTGTACATCCTCATGTTACCTCTACCCCTAATCTACCCTAAGAATCTGATATGGTCATCTATTACTCTGCACATAGATAATAATTGTTGAAATAAGTTTTTATTCATATAGTTTTGGTAGGAGCTAGTTTACTTAGTAACCTAAAGATAGGAAACCGTCACTAACATTTACTATCCCAGAATTCTCATTCAGCTCATTAAATTTTTTTCCAGAGATATTTTGGAATTTAATAATAGATCTTGGAAGGGACCTGGGAGTATCCATACAAGCTCACAGGTATTACCAGTATTATTAGTACCTGAACTACGTTTTGAATAGCAGGATGTTAGGAGTCTCTAGCTAACATACAACCATGTCTACCTAAGCCTAGAAATACTATTGTATTTGTATTCTTGAAACTCCTTTTATCTGACGAATTAATGGTTTCATATATACAATTGCACTTTTTTTACTGAAGGGCATAGATATTCTGATCTATGTGCTATCTTTAATGCTATATGCTCCAAGGATTCATATCTGTTGAAGGTATTCAAGACCATCTGTCAGTGAGAGTTCCACTTTAAAGCATACATATAGAAGACTTAATAGAATTAAATTCTTTTTTTGGGTCAAACCTGGCCATGCATGCACAGGGGTTACTCCTGGCTTTGCACTGAGGAATTACTCCTGTTGGTGCTCAGGGACCATATGTGGGATACTGGGAATTGTATGCGGGTTGGCCGCATGCAAGGCAAATGCCCTACCCGCTATGCTATCAGTTCAGCTCTTAGAATTAAATTCTTTTTTTTTTTTTTTGGCTTTTTGGGTCACACCCGGTGATGCACAGGGGTTACTCCTAGTTCACGCACTCAGGAATTACTCCTGCCGGTGCTCGGGGGGCCATATGGAATGCTGGGAATCGAACCCGGATTGGCTGTGTGCAAGGCAAACGCCCTACCCACTGTACTATCACTCCAGCCCCTAGAATTAAATTTTTAAGTGCAGAGTTGAACTAATACAGATGTAGAAAAATCAAATTAGTCAGCTAAGTCCTTGCTATTCAAAAGGTAAACCTTGGACAGGTAGTATCAGCATCATTTGGGAGCTTACTAGATCTGCAGAGTCAGGGGCCTTAATTTATATCAACTTAGTATGTATTATTTTATAATATACTTTAAGCAGAACTCCAGATATCTTAAATGAGTTTATGTACATAAAATCTGAAAAGCACCTGTAACTAGTTTATATTGCGTTTATTCTTATAGGGGGTAGGACTAGGTATAACTTCTTAGAAAAAAAAAAGAATGTTGATTCTGTTTGGGGTAACATTTTTTTTTTCTTTTCTTTTTGGGTCATACCCAGAGATGCTCAGGGGTTCTCCTGGGTCTGCTCTCAGGAATCACTCCTGGCGAAGCACAGGGGACCATATGGGATGCTGGGCATCAAACCCAGGTTAGCTGTGTGCAGGCCAAACACCCTACCTACTGTACCATCGCTCAGGCCCGACTCTGTTTTTAAAGGAAATAATAATAGAGAAAACTTTCCGAATTGTAGCAGTAATAGTTTGAAAAGCACAGTAGGGTAAAACAGGAAGAGAAGAAATAGAGTGTTATGACAAATAGATTCACTAGAATGTTTTTTGTATTGGGGAGGGACTCTCAGATGGTGCTCAGAAGTTCCAGGAACTCACCCGCAATTCTTCCCAAGTGGGCTGTCGATCAGCACAAGGACTTGAAGATGCAAGGCTGCTAATGCCTGCAGCTCCCCAGGATATTCTGGTGGTGCTCAAGGGATCTGTCTACAAGGATGAACTTGACAGTACTAGCAGGGGAATCATGCGGTGGCCGGGGATTGAAGCTGGGTCTGCTATACAGTCTCCCCGCACAGCAATTTAAGAGAGAGATGGTATAGCTAGTTGTGTCTATGCACTGCAGTGCTTATTTGCTTTTTTGCCCTGTTGACAGTCTTTCAGAATTAATATGCCAGAACTTCATTTTACTTAGTTTTCCATGAAACAGTGTTTGTTTGTTTGTTGGGGGGTCACATCTGGAGGTACTGAGTGGTTACTCCTGGATCTGCATTGAGGAATCACTCCTGGTAGGTTCTGGGGACCATATGAGATGCCAGGGATCAAACAGGTCACCGGCATACCTGTTAAGCACCTTCTTGCTGTACTATCCCTCTGACCTGATGGTAGTGTATTTTAATCTTTAGAAGATGTTTATATGCAAAAACATCTATTGCATGATGAAATGATTTTACAGACTACATAATGACCATCTCTTAAATTTTAGTTCTAATTCAGATTTTGACTTAAATGTGATTTTTTTTTTTTTTTTTTTTGCTTTTTTGGGATTTTTAGTTACCAGACTCGTAATTTGCTTATTAGGTTTGGCAAATTTGCTTGTAATTTGTCTACTCTATCACACTCTTTCTCTTTTGATATTAGAGGTGGATCCTGTTACTTAGGTATGCAGTTATACTTTTTTCTTGGGAGATGAGATAAAGTACTGACTTTTGCATTCTCTTTCAGGTTGGGAGGGTACTCCCAAGAAGGGCTTTGGAGGGCGGGAGTCAGGGAAGGGGTCACTGATAAGTTTTGGCCAACCAAGCCAGCACTCTGAGGATCCAATGCTGCCTGGACCTGCAGTGTCGGGGATTGTCCATGCTACTCTAGAATTGCTGGGGCACTTCCTGGGCTGCACCCAATGATACTCAGGAGACCATGTGGTACTGGGAATCTAACTCAGGTCAAGCCCATGCTAGGTATGCACCCCAACCACTTACTCCCGCCTTTTAAGTTCTAATCATCCCTTTATTTTTCCATTTCTTCATCCCTATTTTGTGCTTCAGTAACTTGAAGATTGAGATGAAATAGGTATCAAACATTAGGCCAAACCAGGCCTGGCAGAAGGCCAGTTAAAGAAACATCTTTTAACTGGGGGTGGAGCAGTAGTACAGCAGGTTGCGTGTTTTCCTTGCACACAGCTGACTAGCATTCAATCCCTAGCACCCCATATGGTCCCCTGAGCTCACCAGAATCGATCCCTGTAGATAGAGCCAGAAGTTAAGTCCTGAGTACCTCAGGGTGTGGCCCAAAAAACAAAAGATGATCTGTCTGTTGGCCAGGAGTTAACTCAAAGGGCTGAAGCATATACTTTGCAGGTTCTGAATTTGATCTCCAACACAGCAGTTTCCTTGGCAGCATCAGGAGCAATCCCCAGCATCACTGCAGATAGTCCAGAGACAAAAAGCAAAACATCTGAGGTTGAGATTTACTTAAATGGTCAGAAAAAGGAAAAGTTGCTAGAAGTGCCATATCCTTGTATCCTTGTCTGTACAATAACACTGAAATAAAAGAGAACAGGTGATAATTGCTACAAGGGGTGGAGACTGACCGGTGCAGAGCAGCCAGTGCTGTGCTGAGCTAAGTCTGTCAACTGTTGTTTTATGTAATTTGTTTGGCAGTAATACTGTTTATTGCTGAACCTACTTGAAGTGAAGGTGAAAAATAACCAAAAGGGCTTTTCCCCCCTACAAATTTAATGCAAAATGTGGCTAAATTTCTATCTAAGAGACCATTGAAGAAACCAAGAACCTAAATTTGAGATAAAGTCCTAACTTGAATAATATTTTTAGGAACAGAAGGGATTTTAGATATGATATCTCTGAGTATAAACTAAGGGTATATTCGGTACTTAGTTTTTACTAATAGCAATGCTGTGTTTTGGAGGGTATATGTACACAAGACTAAGTACTCTAGCTCTTTCGTGTCTGGGGCAAATATTGGCTCTCTGGTTTTTGGAAAAAACTTGGTTGGAAGAGATCCATGGTTGGAAGTTTTCCTATTTCTTAGCATCTCTTTCCCTTTCAAGAGTAGCAGTCTTTTGCCACCTTAAGGTATTAGTGGGTATCACTGAATAGGTAGATGGCATTCTTCTTACCATGAACTTGGGAGAGCTTTTGCCTTTACAGCTGAGGAGTCTAAGGTTAGAGAGGTTTCCTCTTCTCTATGGAAGACTATCCAGAACAATATTGTTTGACCACAGAATCTAGGCTTCCAAGCACTTATGCACCATTAAATAATACCCAGAAGTTGAGTCTAACCTGTATCCTTGATATCAACCCTGTATCGGATGGCTATTGTGTGAATATCCTTTCCCATTCTGTAAACTGTCTTTGTATTTTGGTCACTGTTTCTTTTGAGGTGCTGAAGCTTCTTAGTTTAACATAGTCCCATTTGTTTATCTCTGTTTTCACTTGCTCAGCCAGTGGTGTGTCATCTTTGAAGACCGTTAGCTTCAACGTCGTGGAGGGTTTTGCCGACCTTGTCTTCAATGTATCTTATGAATTCTGGTCTGATGTTGAGGTCTTTAATCATTTTGATCTGACTTTTGTACATGGTGTTAGGTAGAGATCTGAGCCCATTTTTTTGCATGTAGCTGTCCAGTTTTGCCAGTACAATTTGTTAAAGAGGCTTTCCTTGCTCCACTTCACATTTCTTGCTCCCTTGTCAAAGATTAGATGATCATATTTTGGGGGGCGGGGTGGTGTCTAACCTAAAAGATAAGTAAAAGTTGTAACTAGGCCAGTGAATATTAAAGTGTACCAACAGCCAGAGAGAAAAGAGAGAGAAACAGACCACTGGAACAGGTAAAACCTAGGAAAAACAATTAATGGAAGAAATAAAGGCTTGAATAGGAAAATAAGAGTGTTCAAGACTTTTAACAAATTGTTTTAAACTTGGCAGGGAGGGGAGGGGGAGAATCTTCACATTTAATGTTTATTTTTAAAAAGAAAATATGGGCTGGAGCAATAATAGCACAGTGGGTAGGGCATTTGCCTTGCATGCAGCCAACCTGGGTTCGATTCCCAGCATCCCATATGGTCCCTTGAGCACGGCCAGGGTGATTCCTGAGTGCAGAGCCAGTAAGTAACCCCTGTGCATGGTCAGGTGTGATGCAAAAAGAAAAAAAGAAAAAGAAAGAAAATACTATAAAGTCTCAAATTATTGGCCTTGGAAATCAATGAGAAAAAAATGTCAGATACAAAACAAAAAGTAGGAGATAATGGAAAATGAGTGATTGGAGAAACTTAAGGGCAGGTCTTAACAAAATTTTTAAACACACATTCTTCCTCTATCATTAGCACTTTCAGAATAAAAGCATTACAAGTTTTAGAAGGTTATTAGAGAAGGCAGGAAACATTATCCTCCTTAAAGTTCCGGTAAATTAGAAAATGGCTGCTAAAATTAGCAGATTAAATGAATAAAATAGTTGGTTGTAAAGTAAGTGTGTAGATATTTTCTGTATTGGTAGTAGACAAGGAAGGTGGAAGAATTAAAGCTTTGAGTGGGAGTCTTTGGGATAAATTTAACATAGAAAGTACTAGATCTGTATAGATCTGTAAATATTTTTGAAGAATATGAAACAAGTGGATTAATCTAACAGATCTTAATCATTTTCTAGAATGCATAAAACAGTTAAATATCAATTCTCAATACTTTTAACGTAATTCAATTGTGAATCACCATTTGAGTATTTGACCTGACCAGATATTTGAGCATATTGTAAAACTTCTGTAGCACAAACAGTGAAAATGGAATTTCAGTGATAAGTTGACAGGACAGTTTAAAGTAAAACACATGGGAGACTTAGTGTATTGATCAAGATTACATTTTAATTTAGTAGGAAAGGTGTGAACATAACCTTTAGCTATGTGGAACAAATTAAGAGTGAATTCCTTTCGTGTGTCATATACCAAAATAAATGTCAAAAAAGAAGACAGCTCTTTGAAAGAAAATTTAGAATATATGTGTAATCTGTGGGCAAGACATTTAAAATAAGATGATATATGGTAGGTGTAATATCAGACATCTTTTTATCATTTTTCTATAGACAGGATATGTTTTTTATTTCCTAATATGAAAAAATTGCGAATTTGGAGACAAGTAGAAAATTTTGCTTATATCTTTTTTGGTCAAAGTCTGCCATAAAGTTTATGTTTGGATGTTCTCATTAAGCAAATACCAAAGCAAAAGGGGTATTTGGATTTATTCTGTGCTTCCAAAGTTACATCCAAGTCATACATTTACTGTTTTGTATTCTGCTGATGATGTCCTAAATTGTTGCCTTTGCTATTTCAAAATGGAAATCAATTCCCTTTGAGTTTAAGTTAGTTGCAACTGATAATAGTTGTTGCTCTTTTTATTCAAGGGTATGAAAGTGCCAGTATGTCTAGCACATGTGAACCTTGCAAAAGTAGGAACAGACATTCAACCCAGACTGAAGAGCCTGTTCAAGCAAAAGTATTCTGCAGAAAGAATCATGAACAGCTGGAAAAAATAATAAAATATAGTAGGTCTACAGAAATATCTTCAGGTACGTTCTTTTTAATTTGCTTTCATTTAAGGACTTAGATTTTTTAAATGCTATATAAAAGTAAGTTTTTAATTAATCTCATTGTTCTTTTATGCAAGATTTTTATAGTAGAGAAATGTAGACTAAAAATATTTTTTGTTATAATAATCTTTCACAAATTTTGGTAAAATTCTAAAGAAAAATGTTTCATTGACTTTAATTTGAAATTCTTAGTTTGAAATCCTGAACTCTTATTTGATTAGGAGCTAGTTACAAAGGCTTATTATTTCCCTGCTTAAAAGCTTTGGTTTGGGGCCAGATTGAGTGTCTGACTACTGGAGTTCTGTTACCGCCTTCTCATATGGTCTCCCATGCACTGCCAAAAGTGAGTCTTGAGTGCAGAGCCAGGAGTCACCTCTGAGCATCGCCAGGTGTTGCCGTCAAAAGAGAACAAAACAGGGGCCGGAGCGATAGCACAGCGGGTAGGGCGTTTGCCTTGCACGCGGCCGACCTGGGTTCGATCCCCGGCATCCCATATGGTCCCCCAAGCACTGCCAGGAGTGATTCCTGAGTGCAAAGCCAGGAGTAACCCCTGAGCATCGCTGGGTGTGACCCAAAAAGCAAAAAAAAAAAAAAAAAAAAGAACAAAACAAACTTTGGCTTCACAGGAAAAAGTCTGAGTACCTTGATATATAATAACATATATGGGCAGTAGAAATTTAGTTTCTTCCCCTTTTTTGCTTTAGATTTCTCTTCTCACTACCATCTCTGTTGAACTTTATTTTTTAGTGGCATTGAAGTTTTCCCATAGTTATGCTTTTTCTCACCTCACTAATTATCCTTCCAGCCAAAACCTATTTTTGATCTTTTAGTTGCCTGTTTCTTTTCAGAATCAAATATGAAATCATTTTAATTCTGAAATTCTAAAACTGAATCTATATCACAATCTATAGTTATAAACTATATCACCTTTTAGAGATCCTTAGAAGCAAGTAATACAATTTCATTTTCTTAAATGTTAACATGATACTGATTACATGGTAGGCATTCAATTAGGTATTTATTAAATGGGTGAAGTTACAAGTATTTGCTACTATCTTAGCTTAAATAAGATCTGATACTTTCCTGGTTCATAAATAAAAAATATCTCAAAGAAATATGGAGACTCAGTTATCAGTATAATGGAAATGGGTATTAGCAACTACCATTTGTATTGTTTTACATATTTATAAATTATCTCATGTGAACTTCATAATTATATCCATTGGTTTTATTTTTATTTTTCAGCTGTAGAAAGTAGGCTTAGAAACACATAAGGGACAAGTAATGTAAATGGTGCAAGTTTTGTGGAATATTTCAAAACTCTCGCCATTTACCTAGTTGTACTGTAGGCATAATCAAGGGAAATGGGATTATACAGATTTTGTCTGATCAGTATGATTCCAAATGTATCTTTAAGTAAAAAATTGATAATTTAAAAAATGATGGGCTAGAAGAAAAGCTCAGTAGACTGGAATGCATACTTTGCCTTTAGGAGGCCCAATTTCTATACCTGATAGTGCATGGTCCACTAGCACCAAATCATGAGATGCCTCTGAGCACTACCAAGTATGGTTCCCCCCACAAGGGAAGCAATCTGAGTAAGAAAGAATGGAAGAAAAGACATCAAAATTTAATAGTAGTTGTATCGTTTTCCAGATTTAACATTTCTTACATTTTTGTGGGGGGAGGGGGGTCACACCCAGCGATGCTCAGGGGTTACTCCTGGCTCTGCACTCAGTAATTACTCCTGGCGGTGCTCAGGGGACCATATGTGATGCCGGGGGTCAAACCCAGGTCGGTTGCATGCAAGGCAAATGCCCTACCCGCTATACTATCACTCCGGCCCCACATTTCTTAAATTTTCATAATCAGAGAAGGATTGTTTATATATTGAAATTCTTCGTGATGGTATTGTTAGGAAATGGTAGAGCTGAAGGTCCAATCCCTGTTTCCTATTAATAAGTGTTGTTCTAAGAGAAAAAAAAAACTATTGTCCCAACCTCAAAGTTTTACTATAATTTTGTTTCAGCTCCTTTCTGTCATCTTTATTAAATAGTGATTTATTGAAAGGGTAAAAAGTTGGGGAAGGACACTAATATGGAAAGGCTTAAAAACTTGGATCAGTTAGTATTAATAGTACCTTAAACAATTATTATTGCTCCATACATAGGAAAATATATTTGATTAATATTTTTTAAATGTTTGAATAGTTTAAAATCCATTTATGTATATTTACATATCACTTTCTGAAATGATTTAATTTTGACTATCAGTACAAAAAAATCCTCAATAGCTTGTGATAGTTTTTGACACTTATTGTTGGAGTGTACTATATATCACTACTTTTGAGTTGTGTGGTTATCTCCTCCCTCAGAGGTTATGGAAAATTCACCTGGATGTGCATTCTTACTAAAACAAATAAGTTACAAGTTTATTGTGATAATCATATCACATTAAGTATTAATAAAAGTTTGTCGCAATTTTTAACAGTTTTCTGAGATAATTTTTTTTAGTAGAACATAAACTATACCTTATAGTAACATTCCAGTTCCGACAATTTTAGATTAAATTTGTTTGATTTTCTTTTCCATTCTCTTACTCATATGATAGACCCTGTCTTTACATACACATTTTATTTTCATCCTTATGTCTGCCCTTTCCTACAGCACATGCTAGGAGAATACTACAACAATCTAACAGAAATACATGCAATGAAGCGACAGGTAAACCTGCTTAATTTTGGCTCCACTTTTTGTCAAGTATCTTCTGTTGGTTCTAAAAATCCTTAAGTTTTATTACTCTGGGGTTTTTGTTTTGTTTTTTAGATATAGCTTAGTATAAGTATGCCACTCATTGTCATAAAAAGTGATATTTTACAGCCAAAATTCTGACACCTTTCATTATCATTCTTGTGGGGTTTTCGGGGGTTTTTTTGTTTGTTTCATTTCTGTTTATAAGTAACACATGCTGATAATAGAAAACTTTTAATGACTTAATGTTTTATTTGAACATTCTATTTGAAGCATTTAAGTGCTCCAGAGCATATTGGTTTTTTGAAAAAAAATGTTCTTAATCTTAGCTTTAATTTAGCATTCATTACTGCATATAACTTGTGTTGCAATTCCTTATTTTTCCTTACCAGTCAGGTCTGTTTAAAAAAATTAAAAGCAAATATGAATCAAATGCTGTTCTTATTTTTAAACTGTATTTTTATTAAATATGGATCTCTGTGCTTTAGAATTGTAAACCTTGTTAATGCCACCTGCAATTATACATTAAGTAGAGAATAAAAATCTTGTGTATATCTTCAGGAGAACCTTAAAAACAAGGACCTAGAACTAACATCTGAGTAGCAGTCATATTTCTTAAAGGAAAAACATTTTGAAAGTAGGATAAAAATAGAATGGAGGACCAGAGAAATAGTACAGAGAGTAAGGTATGTGCCTTACATTTAGCTGACTCAGGTTCAATCTTTGGCACTCCATAATGTTCCCTGAATTTTGCTAGAACTGATGATCACTGTGCACAGAACCAGAAGTAAGCCCTGAGTACAGAAGAATTTCCTCCCCCTTCTACCCTGACCCTGGCACCAAAAAATCAAGTGGAGGGCCAGGGAGCATTTCTAGCATTCACCCAACCTGGGTTTGACCCCTCATACCATATGGTCCCTTGAGCATCATCAGATTCAGCCCCGTAGGCCCCCCGGCACCTCCAGCTACTGGCCCTAAAAGTCCCCTAGCACTGCAAAGCCAAATCAGCATGGCATCCTCAGACCCTTGCATTGAAATGCCTATCCCATTGGCCAGTAATTACCAGTGGTGATCACAGGCCTCCTGAGCAGTGCTTGGGGTGAGGGGGGTGGAGGGAGAAAAAGGAATCATAAAAACTTGAGGCCAAAGAACTTTTTCTAGTCTGAGCTAATGCATTTGCATTAAAGGGAAAATCTGGCAGAAATTTTCAATCTCTTATATAGGAGAGATGTGAAACATACCTTGACATTTGGGAATAAAACAGTGATGTCATCCCATTTCTCATCGATTTATTCGAGCGGGCACCAGTAACGTCTCTCATTGAGAGACTTATTGTTACTGTTTTTGGCATATCCAATACGCACAGGTAGCTTGCCAGGCTCTGCCGTGTGGGCTCCATATTCTCAGTAGCTTGCTGGGCTCTCCGAGAGGGGCGGAGGAATCGAACACGGGTTGGCCGTGTAAAAGGTGAACGCCCAACTGCTGTGCTATCGATCCAGCCTGGGAATAATGTAATCTTTAAAATAGATCATTTTGATTATATATTCAGCTATTAATGTCATTAAATATGCCTTATTCTTAGTCTTTGAAATCATGAACATTTCCTAAATTTAAGATATATATATATATATGTGTGTGTATATATATATATATATATTATACAAAAGTTGGGCTTGATCCCATAGCACAGCAGGTAGGGTGCTTGCCTTGCACGTGGCCAACCCAGGTTCAATTCCTCCACTCCTGTTTGAGAGCCCAGCAAGCTATCGAGAGTATATAGCCTGCATGGCAGAGCTTGGCAAGCTACCCATGGCATATTCGATATGCGAAAAACAGTAACAACAAGTCTCACAATGGAGACGTTACTGGTGCCCGCTCAAGCAAATCGATGAGCAATGGGATGACAGTGACAGATATATTATACGAAAGTTAGTATGTCAAATCTTTTCGTTTTGATTTTTGTCTATACCTGGTGGTGCTCAGAGACTGCTCCTGGCTTAGCACTCAGAATTCACTCCTGGCAATGCTCAGGATACCATATATGTTGTCAGGAATTGAACCTTGAATGGCTATGTACTATACTAAGCAAGCACCTTCTGTATCTTCACCCCTGCATATCGAATTTTTAACTGAAATTTTCCTGTATAGTGAGGTTGTCTTGTTTTTACTAATATTATCTATGTGTTAAATGTACTTGAATATTTTTAAAACACTACAGGAGACAGGAAGATAGTATAGGGGATACTAAGGTGCTTACCTTACATGTAGCAGACCCTTATTTAATCCCCAATACTAATCCCATTTAATCCCCCAGTACTGCCAGGAAGCACTGAGCACAGAAGAGTGTGAGCTGGCCCCCTACCCAATATCAAGAGAATATTAGTATAGCAGTTCATTTTATACTCTTGAATGTCTGAGGCATATAAAACAGTTTACATATTCATTATTCTTATTTATAGGTGTAAAATTTGAAACCTAAAGATACTAGGAAATTCATGAAAGATTTATTTGTTTAGTTCATGTTTTCTGTGTATTTTCTTATCTTTTGTATAAAGTGAGTTAGTATTTTTGATATTTGAAATATTTTTCAGATGTTTTATAATTTAAAGCAGAATATTTAAGTATTTGCCATTTAAGTTTTTTTTCTTAGGAACTTATCACTGAATTTTGTAGAACTTGAATATTTGTGGTTTTACCTTTAGAAAGTTTACAGGAGTTTATAGCTAAAAATACCAGTTAGCAATTTTCTTAAGAGGATTGGCTTTTTTGTGGGTTTTTTTTTGTTTGTTTGTATTTTGCTTTTGTTTTAAGCAACATCCAGCAGTGCTCAGGAGTGGCTTTGGATTGGGTCATCTCTGGTGGGCTCTGGGGACCAAATAGGGTACCAGGGATTGACCCAGGATTGGCTGCATGCAAGGGAAGCGCCCTAGCCAAGGCACTACCACACTGGCCCAGGAATTTTTTTTTTTTAATAGCACAATATAGGAGCAGTTCTTGATTTGTACTCTTAAGTATATAAGATGTGCTTATTCTTTAAAGGTGATAGTTCTGTTTATCAGTAGTTAAAATTGCACTAAATAATGAATTATGTGTAGATTCTGTGAAACGTATGTTCTGATAACAGTGTAAAAAGTAAAATTGACCACTTCTGAATACTTTACAAATTCTGTTTTTATCAATAAAACATAGTAGCTGAGATTTAAAAATTAGTAGGCCTAATTAGATAGAGCTTAAAATAATAACAGCTTAAAATTGAGAGCTCTCAGTTCTTGAAATTTTCCTTTTCTGGCACCAGAAAGATAGTGTATGGGTTGAGATGCTCTCCAGCATGTAGCCAGTCTTGTTTCAGTCTCACTTCTCGAGGTCCTCCAAGCACTGCCAAGAATGGGCCCTCAAGAAGAGAATAGCCCATCCCCCAACCCCCAGTTTTTTTCCTTTTCTCTCTGAAATTTGTATTTACAGAAAGAAAATTATTTGCATTTAGCTTACTTTACTCAAAAGATTTTGACTTTTCTTTTTTTTTTAAAGTAAAATTCGGCCAGAGCAGTGGGTTGGGTGCTTCCACTGGCACATGGCTCACCTAGATTCTATCCCTGGCAGCACATGGTACACTGAGCCACATCAGGAATGATCTGCAAGTGCAGAGCCAGGAATAAGCCCTGAGCGCTATTGGGTATGGCTTAAAAACCAAAATAAATAAAATTTTCCAGGTTTGAGTTTAGTATAATTGAAAAATAGGTAATAAAGTGTAAACATTTCTCTAAATATTGTATATGTCTTGGTATTTTCAAGATTATATTGAGGATTTTAAGATCATTTTTCTACTAAAATAGAAACTTCTCAGAATAGAATTAGGAGTATTAAAAATTATAGGGAGTAGGAGGACTACGCCACACTCACCAGTGTTAAGAGCTTACTCATGGCTCATGCCTTAGGGGTCACTCCTGTAGGTTCTTGGCAAGACCATATTTGGTGCTGAGAATCAAACCAGGACTACCTTGTGCAAGGCAAGTGCCTTAACCCCTGTACTATCTCTCTAGCCTCAAGGATGTCCTACTTTTTAAGCAGTTTATACAATATAATGTGACAGCAATAATAAGATAGTTGTTCTGAAGGTATTAATATAGACTTCCTGATATTTTATATTTTACAGAAACTGGAAGTGATTTTTCCACATTTGAAGCTCTGAGGGATACTATTTACTCTGAAGTAGCTACATTAATATCACAAAATGAATCCCGTCCACATTTTCTTATTGAACTCTTACATGAGCTTCAGCTGCTTAACACAGATTATTTGAGACAGAGGGCTTTATATGCACTGCAGGTATCTGTACCTAACATTCTTTTCCCTACCCTATCTGGTATTGCCTCTCTACTTTAGCTAAGTGTATCTTTAATAAATATGGGGTTTGGGATTTGGTTTTACTTTGTTTTTGTAATACCTCTTTCAATGAAGGCATGTACTTTTTACCATTGAGTTAGATTCTCATCCCCAACTCTTACTGTGCTTATATGTATTTTGATTTTTTGTGCTTATTTACCATTGTATATAAAACTTCTAGTATTCCTTAAGTAGTTTTTAGATTAAAGCCATTATTTGAACTAATTTTCAATGTTTCACATTTAACCTATGATTGAATATTAATAGTTGTTCTTCAAAATGTTTCTGCTTTTGAATTTTTTAAAAAAAATTGTATTAAAATTTGTATTTAAAAAAATATGTATTATATTGATATTTTATTGCCCTGTCTAGGACATCGTATCCAGACATATTTCTGAGAACCATGAGAAAGAAAATGTAAAGTCAGTGGCTTCTGGCACATGGATAGCTTCAAACTCAGAACTTACGCCGAGTGAAAGCCTTGCTACTACTGATGATGTAAGCTGATAATGATTAATGAAATATAGATATAATTCAGTATGCATTAAGCAAAGATGTAGGTTCTAAATGATGAATATATGAAATATACGGGGGGCAGGGCTCCCAGGCAATGTTCAGAAGACCCAGAGTGCTTCCCAGCAATTCTCAGTCAGTCTCATCAGTAGTTCAAGGGTCTTTACTGAAATATGCTGCGTAGGCCCAATCAGGCTGGCCATTACCCAGGCCCGCTCCAGTGGTGCTGAGGATCTCCAGAGCTGTATCCAGCATTGCTGGGGACCTTGTAAAGGGACCTATACTATCTCTCCTGCTCCTTTTTTAAGTAGCTAGTATAAAATATTATTTTGAGCATGTGTAAGCCCTGAATTCAATCTAGAGCACCACGTTAAACAAAAGATGGCAGTAGAAAATATCAAGATAGGTATAAATGATGGTGTAAGGCATAAAGTCGTCACATTTATATCTACATTTCCCAACAGGAGCTTGATATATCAGACATTTAATAAAATTTGTTTATTCAAATCAGACGGCAATCAGACTGCAATAAAAAAACAAAACCCTAGCTAGAGAAAGTCATCAAGGAAATATATGTAATTTTCAGATTATTGCATAAAATTTTAAATCAAGTATAAAGGACCTGGAGATGGGAAAGAGTGATGTGAAAAATGGTGTTTTCAATATTTATTATTTTCAGTTATTTTCAATAAAAACGCTATTTGAAGAACTTCAAATAGCACGTACCTAGCATGGAGGTGATTGAATAACTAAATGGCAAAAGTAGTAGAAGACTGAGAAGATAACATGCTAGAGATTTGGAAATCATTTTTACAAAACTTCAGATTCTGGTTTTAATTTTAAAGAATTATGTATAGTCCCTGGTGCCTGCTCGAGCAAATCGATGAGCAGCAGAATGACAATGATGTGTAGTCCTGGGAGAGCAAATACATACTTTTTTTATGCTAATTCTAGCACCTCTGTGTCTGGATGAGAATTGTAATTATCTAGTAACTATCACTCTTGTAGAGTTGAAATCATATTACTGATTTTTGCCCACTGTTGATAATGTGAACTTTATATATTTTTGAAGAGATTTTATTTTCTTGAAGAATGCCTTTTTATATAGTAATCACATGCTGCTAATGGTTAATATATTCAACGGTTAAAAGTCACTGTCTCCGTGTTTCTAGGCTAAGGTTTTTTAGGCTCCTGGGACTGGAAAGATAGTACAGCATATAGGACACTTTTAATAAATAAATAAATAAATAAATAAATAAATAAATAAATAAATAAATAAATAAATCTTGAAAAGCATATAGCTTTTTTTGGAGCTATATGCTTTTTACACTTTGTTATATGTTGTTCTGTTCAGGAAATAGTAAAAATCCTGCAATTATAAGTGAAATAGGTTGGGAAATTGAGGTTTAGAAAAAGGAAAAATTGCTACAGTTCATCTAGGTGATATAAAATGACAAAAGGAAGTATACTTCAAAGCTTCACCTGAAGGAACAACAAAGTATTTTTATTCCTTAAAACATCTCTACTTTATAATGTCCTTAATCAAGAGCAGACTTTTGGGCTGCAGGGGTGGGGGACTCAGTGCACCTGACTGTGCTCAGGTCTTACTCCTGACTTCGTTCTCATGTGCTCAGGGATCACTCCTGGTTGTGATGGGGGACAGTATTGGGTGCTGGGCTTGAACCCCAGTTGACCCTATACATGGCAAGTGTCCTATATGCTGTACTATCTTTCCAGTCCCAGGAGCAAACTATATTTCATTTTGTAAGAAAAAAACTTTTAAAAGTAGCTGGAAGAAAAATTAGTTTGCAGTTGTGAAATGATGATTCAGTCAACCAGACTATTAAAAATAAATTAGGGGCTGGAGAGATAGCACAGTGGGTAGGGCGTTTGCCTTGCACACGGCCGACCCGGGTTCAAATCCCAGCATCCCATATGATCCCCTGAGCACGGCCAGGGGTAATTCCTGAGTGCAGAGCCAGGAGTAACCCCTGTGCATCGCCAGGTGTGACCCAAAAAGCAAAATAAATAAATAAATAAATAAATAAATCTTGAAAAGCTAAAATTCTGAAAGAAAACAAAATATCTTCTTGACTTTTGATATAAGCAAAGATTTCTTAGAACATAAAACCTCTAGCCATAAAGGAAAAAATTGTTAAATCACACTTTATAAAAATAAAATTCTTATGGTCCAGAGATAATATGGGATTAAAGACACTTGACCTTACCTGTGGTCCATTCCAGTTCACTACCTAGCTTTGAATATGAGTTTAATACACATTTAAAATAAATTAATATTTAACAATATTTATTTCAGTATTCAATACCCAGCTCTTCCCTTGAGCATAGAGCAAGGAGTAATCCCTGAACACCAATAGGTGTAGCACAAAACTCCCAAAATAAGTTAAATTCTTTTGGGCTGGGGAAGTAGCAAAAGGGCTGGAGCTAAACTTAACTTGTCCCAGGGACCACAGACCCCCAGCCTCAGCACCATCAAGTTGCCGTGTTCCTCTCCCCCACCAACCCCCCAGCTTTGTTGGACCTGAGCAGCACGGTATTGCTAGGCTCAAGCATTGTGCCACCAGGCTCATGAAGTCAGGGCAAGTATCATCCCTTGTACCTTACTTGGAAGTTCCAAAATACATGATGAAATCTACTTTTCAAAAGGTAAAATTCAAAGAAAATAACCTTGGGGTTGGAGTAATAGTACAGTTTGGAGGGTGCTAGCCTTGCACATGGCCAACCTGGGGTTGATCCCTCAATCCCTGGCATCCATATAGTCCCCCGAGCACCAACAGGATTGCAAATCGAGCGCCACTGGTGTTACCCATTTAAATAGAAAAGAGAAGAAAGAAAATAACCTCAGGTTATCCATCTGACAGTTTACTATATGCATGACAAATCCAGACTACAGGAAGATAAGCAAATCAATAAATGTGGTCAAGAGATTTGAATTTTGCTTTGAGAAAGTAGATATTTGGGCATTGTACAAAAAAACTACTGCCCACCTGGCTGAAATTAAAGTGATTAAGAATAATGTTGTTGTGAAGTGAAAAAACTAAAACACTGCTTCTGGGGCTATAAAATTGTACATCATGATAGAAAACAATTTATCAGTCTTAAACATAAACTTGGCAGGTGATTTTACAGCTTTATCTTGGAAGCATACGTCTGCAAAAACACTTGTACACTAAGACACTAGTGTTCTTAACTCCACTAGTATTGAAACTTTCAAAATGAGACATTAACCCAATAAGTCGATAGGGATATATCTCTAAAATGGAACACCATGTAGTCATTTTAAATGAAGGTGACATCTAAAACACAGGATTGTGGATTAATTTCTAAACAGTAAGGAAAGAACCCAGATGCTAAAGAGCATATAATAGAATGGTTTGAAGTTCTAGAGGTATAGCAAATGTGATCAGTCATCACAGAAATCAGGCAGCTGGGATATAGTGGAGAGTATCTGCAGAGGTAATAGAGAACTTTATGACTGGTGAAAAGGTGGTTTTTTTTTTGGTTTTTGGGGGGTTTTTTTCCCTTAAAAAATGGGTTTTTAGGGAAGGCAGTTACATGGGAATATATATTTTTCAAAATTTATTGAATTGTACTTAACAGGTACGTTGTATGTATATTGTATTCCAATAAAGTTGATTTAAAAATATGAATGATGGTGTTATGTTTTTCTTGATATATAAGATATAAATTATTGTGATTTAGAGATCAATTTTCTTAATAATACATAATTTAGAATGTTAACTCTTTCCAAGTATAAGATTACTTAATATTTTAATGTGACACGGTTATATTACAGTCATGGTTAGATGGGATATTCCTGTAATTAACAAATAGTACTACTAAGTATACTTTTATGGAAAAACTTAGTTTCTTTGTTAAAATTTTAGTATTAGTCATAATTTCTTAAGGAACATTAGTGATCTTTATTTTTTAAACTAACTTAGGAAACTTTTGAGAAGAACTTTGAAAGAGAAACACATAAAATAAGTGAGCAAAATGATGCTGATAATGCTAGCGTCATGTCTGTATCTTCAAATTTTGAGCCTTTTGCAACAGATGATCTAGGTAAGCAGAATTTTTATGATCTTAGAACGTGACTTTAAATACAGTCCTTGAATTTCATTGGAAAGGAAGTAAGGTTTAGAAAGGCAAGAAAGTAGAACACTCAAAATTAAAATTATTCATCTGTCTAAACTAATTGTCAATTCTTTGACCTTTGGCAAATCATTTCATATTTCTGACTCTACAAAGGAAATGAAGGTCCTGCTTTCCTGCTTTATTAATGTGAGAAAAACATAGACCTTTCTAATATGTGTAATAGGACTTTAGAAAAGTGTTAGCGTCAATGTTAAGGGAGAAAATTCATCTCTCTAGTTAATGAGATTGCTCAGGTATCAATTCCTCATCCAGCTACGTTTTCAATGCTAGTATTAAATTTGTAATGATAAACAAGCTGACAGTGTAAATAGTCTTAAGTGGAAAAGTTTGGCAACTTTGAGTCATTACACTTGCTTCCCCCTCCCCCGTTAAAATTTTCCTTTTTTAATTATAGTTGTTTCTGAAATGACTAGGAGTCAAACACTTGATCAGGGTAATTGCACACACGAATGTTTCGACCTAAGGGATTTCAAATGCCAGTGCCATATTGAGTGCTTAGGGATGGAGTATGACCTCCTTAGACTCACATTGGTAAGGCAGGTACTCTACTATTGAACCATCCCTAATCCCCCTGCACATTGCATTTTATTTTTGTTTTGTTTTTAGAGGGGCCACTCTCAGTAGTCCTTAGACAACCTTACACATGACAGACAAGACTCAGTATCAGTACAACTATCTGGCCCCTGACACATTACATTTTTGTCATTAGTAGTAAAACAAAATAAGTTTCTTGTGTTGCATAAGCTATTTAGAAAAAAAAAAAGAATCCTACTTTTAGACTTGGAATGGAGATTTTGGGGAAAATGTGTAAGATTTGAAAAGATTGTCAAGTATTTCATCATTTAGACTTTAGGCACGTAAATTGTTCACATTAGAGTTCATATAATGGGAACAAAATTTAGGTAGTTCTTTGTAAAGGCATTTCTTTATTACAAAGGATCAAGTTTTGCCTTAACCTGATGAGTAAGGAATATCTGAATATCTCTAGTGAACTCATTTCCAGAGACTAGCTTTAGCTAACCACTCTGCCTTAGGTTATACCCATTTCTAAGTTACCTCCCCACTTGAAAGTTGTGTTTCACTTACTAATGTTTTTTTTTTTTCTCCTAATCACTCACCACTGGCTTTGAGAACAAAGGAGAACTGGGAAATGTCATTCTTAGGCCTTTTGCTTACCTTTTTGTAAAGCATGTTGTGAAATACATATGTTTCATATATGAGTATACATATATACACACATGAATATCAAAATTTAATAGATCTTAGCTCAGATCCCTGCTCCTACATTTTACTGGCTATGAGATCTTTAACTTATATTCTCTAAAAATGAGGGTACTGTTTTAGATAAAACACAGTAAAATACAGATTTTATATGTAATATATATGTAGTTATATATACCTGTAGTAAAAAAACATATTTTATGTATTATATATTATACACACACAACACAAACATATATACTTAGAGATTATTAAATTTGAGTTTAAATTCCTCCTACATTTCACTTGCTTGAAATCCTTGACATTTTAAGTAAGTTCTTTGAAAATGAAGGCACTGTTTCTTGCTTTATAGAGATTTTTAAAGATTAAAGAAATGTGATAATGTGCCAGTTATCCAACTAGAGCTGTACCTGAAATTTAATCACTAGTGTTTCACTGTGTTCATGTATTTTTATTTAGAGATATATTTGTTCTGTATGCAGGTAACACCGTGATTCACCTAGATCAAGCATTAGCTAGAATGAGAGAATATGAGCGTATGAAGACTGAGACTGAAAGTAACGCAAATACAAGATGTTCCTGCAGAATTGTTGAGGCTGAAGATGGTGCTGCTGCCACAGCTACAGTTAATTTAGAAGGTGTGTTCTGAATTGATTAAAATCATAATTTCTTATATGAAAACCTAACTTACCTATAATAGTTTTATTTTTTTTAACCACTTTGAAAGTTAAGGGTCTTAGTACTACATATTGGTTTATTTCAGCATAAAATTGTTAATATTTAATACTTCAGAATTTTGTGTAGACCTAAAACTTAATTTTGATAATATAAAATTTTCTTTTTGAAAATAGAAAGTCCTGTTGAAAATCATACTCCACAACAGCCTGTGAATGAAGTTTCTACTGTCCCATGTCCTAGAATAGATACTCAGCAGCTGGACCGGCAAATAAAAGCAATAATGAAAGAAGTCATTCCTTTTTTGAAGGTAAGAAATAATATTTTTAATCTGCCCCCCTTCTTTTTTTTTTCGTTTTCTTCTTGGGTTACACCCAGTGTTGCAGAGGGTTACTCCTGGCTCAGGCACTGAGGAATTACTCCTGGCAGTGTTCAGGGGGCCATGTGGGATGCTAGGAATTGAACCCTGGTCGGCTTCGTGCAAGGCAAATGCCCTACCCAATATGCTATTGCTCCAGCCCCCTGCCACTTTTTTTTTTTTAATTGAATCACTGAGATGCAGTTACACCCTGCCACTTTTTTTAATGTACACAAAGATAGTCATTATTATTAATCAAAACTATGTTTTCATTTTGGTTTTATTAGGTTTTGGGGTTTTTTGTATTGTTTTGGTTTGGGGCCATATCTGGTGAGGTCCAGGTGGTGTTCCTAGCTCTGTATTTAGGAATCACTCCTGGCAGTGCTCGGAGTACCATATGGGATGTCAGGGATTGAACTCAGGTTGGCCACATGCACTGTACTCTTTCCAACTCCCTCAAAATACATATTTTTTAAAATTACACACATTTGCTGCTTATTAAGAAAGTTTCTAGAATGTGGTTTGTGGACATAGTAGTGAACAAGTTCAAACCTTTATTTTTGTGGAACTATATTATATTCTCAGCTCATTCTGGGTCATACAAAATTTTTTTAAGTAACTTAGCAAATTTAAAAAAAAATAATTTAAATATAGAACACAGAAGTAAATGTATATGATTTAGTTGCTTGTGCCATACAGAAAATTTAAATATAGTGACTAAGAGTGTTCATTTTAGATTAAATGGTTAATTAACCTTCCCTAAAGGTTTCTAAAGAGGAAACATTTAAATAGAGATGTACACACCAGCTTAAGATAACTTCAGACAGTGCAAAGGCATAAAACGGGAGCCCAGGGGATGACTCATTGACCTCACAAGCATGAGGTCATGAGTTTGACTGGTCAGTGGTCATGTGTTTGTATTGCTGCCCACAAGCACCAGATAATAGGTTTTGGCAACTCTGGGTGGTGGCCCCTGCATCCCACTATCCCCCGAAAAGGTAACAACTTGGGAGAGTAGATATTTAAAATGCTCATAATAACTGACTACTTACTCGTGTATCTAATGTTACTCTTCCACTGGTGTTTGATGTCTTGCAAATAAGGGACTATTATTGCTGGTGAGTTTTGTTGTTTTGTTTCAATGAGTTTAATCCTTAGGGTTTTTGGGGAATTTATGGGGTTTTTTGTTTTTGGTTTTTTTTTTTTGTTTTTTTGGGTTACACCCAGCGATGCACAGGGGTCACTCCTGGCTCTGCACTCAGGAATTACCCCAGTGGTGCCCAGGGGACCATATGGGATGCTGGGAATCGAACCCGGGTTGGCTGAGTGCAAGGCAAATGCCCTACCCTCTGTGCTATTGCTCCAGCCCCAAGGGGAATTTATGTTTTGGGGTGGGGATTGAGGTGGGAAACCCCAGGTTGTGCCTGGGGATTTCAGGGGTGCTGTAATTCTTCCAATTCTCTGTCCAGATTAATGCTATGTCCTGAGATATTGTGATGCTCAGGGCCTTTGTTGCCAGAGATCAAACTCTGGCCCCACTAGATCAACTAGTGGCTAGATCAACTGAGGATACCAGTTATGATTTATGTTTACAGATTTTTGGTGAGTTTTTGTTGTTTTTTCACAGTGCTAGGGTTTGAACCAGGTTTCACGAATGAAAGCCATGTACTTTACTACTTCTCTACTTTGGTACCATTTTGACCCTCCCTCTCCCCTTTCTATTCAGATAAATACCAAGGCATGATATTGCTCAGTCAGAGTATTTCTATTTTCAGTTTTTAAAAATTTCCATATCATTTTGTTCTAGTTGTTTTTTATTTTTGGGCTATACCTGGCAGTGCTGAGGACTGGCTTTTTACTCAGGGATCCTTTCTGGTGGCACTCAGGAAACCATAAAGGGTGCCAGGAATCAAACCCAGGTCAGCCACCTGTAAGGCAAGCACCCTACCCACTGTACAGTCTCTTTAGCCAAAGGTTTGCAAACTCTGTTTTGTTTTGGGCCACACCGGCAGTGCCAGCGCTTACTCCCGGCTGTGTGCTCAGAGATCACTCCTGGTGGGACTTAGGAAGGGACCATATGGGGTGCTGGGGACAGCCGCATACAAGGCAAGTGCTCTACACCCTATACTGTTGCTTTGTCTCGAAGTTTGCAAACTTTTAGTGCATAGAGTGGAAGTTTTACCATTTTTAAGGCCAGATATTTCTTAACATGTACCCGAATGTTGAGAAGCATTTGTTACAGGAGAAATTATGTCTCATCTGTATTGGTACTTTTAATAATATTTGGTAAGTTTATATTCTAATCAATTTTGGATTTTTTTCTAGGAACACATGGATGAAGTTTGTTCTACTCAACTCCTCACTTCAGTAAGACGGATGGTTTTGACTCTTACTCAACAAAATGATGAGAGCAAAGAGTTTGTAAAGTTTTTTCATAAACAACTTGGAAGTATATTACAGGTAAGAAGTTTTACTTTTATGATTCACAAAAATGTACCATCTGGTTACGACTTTTTTTTTCCATTTTCTGGCATCATATTTTGTTTAACTTGATATCTAAAATCTGTGCCAACTAAAATTTTTCCTTTGGGATAATGAAATATAATAGAGAGGAACAAAGTTTTCTGGTTCATTTTCCAGCATCACATAAAATCTCTCAAGCTTAGCACAGTTCCTATATAATAATATTCTTTAATAATATTAACCTATTTATTTTTTCACAGTAATATCAGCTGTTTAACAGTCTGAGATTTGTCAGTACTTAAATTTGGTTTCTTTAGATGAAAAATTGTCATTTAAACTTGTTGTTCTACTCACAACTGAAATTTACTATAATCATAACGTTATTTGGTTGTCTTTGAATAGGATTCACTGGCAAAATTTGCTGGCAGAAAACTGAAAGACTGTGGAGAAGATCTTCTTGTAGAGATATCAGAAGTGTTGTTTAACGAATTAGCTTTCTTTAAGCTTATGCAAGATCTGGATAATAATAGTATAAGTGTTAAACAAAGATGTAAAAGGAAAATAGAAGCTGCTGGAGTTATACAGTCTTATGCCAAAGAGGTAAATAACATTTTCTTGTTAGGGGTCATTACAGTTTGTGTATGAATACAGTTCTCTTTTGTATGTTTGGTTTTTGTTTTTGAGTCACACCCACAGCAGTGCTCCAACCTTACTCCTAGCTCTGCACTCTCCATAATCATGCCTGGTAATGCTTGGGGGACCAAATGGTGTGCTGGGGATCAAACCCAGGTCGGCTCTATGCAGGGCAAACTCCTTACCCATTGTACTGTTGCTCCAGCACCTGTCCCCTTTTCTTGATCCTCTCATCATAAGAGAAAAGGCAAATCAAGGCTCAAAGGCCATATGATAAACCTTCCTGAAATCTAAAGTCAGACTATGTATTTGGCACTACTTTTATTTGGGGGGTGAGGGGGCATTGCTAAGTTTAAAAACAGATATAACCATAATAAAAGATCAGGACTTTATAGATAGACAGTATTGAGACTCTTTAAGTCTAAAGAAATAATAGCTAAGGTATGGGGGTGGTAGAGCTAAAAATGTTTATAATAATAAAGATAAAATATGGGTGAACATACATTCTAAGGAAGGTGTGGACATTCTGGAGAACAAAGAAGGATAGTAACGGGCTGGAGTGATAGCACAGCGGTTATGGTGTGTTTGCCTTGCACGCAGCTGACCCGGGTTCAATTCCCAGCATCCCATTTGGTACTCTGAGCACCGCCAGGGGTAATTCCTGAGTGCAGAGCCAGGAGTAACCCCTGTGCATCACCAGGTGTGACCCAAAAAGCAAAAGCAAAGAAAAAAAAACAGGATAACAACAGTAGTGTAGGAGGTTAGGTAATAGAGATAAGACCAAATAAATTATGAGACCTTATAACCCTTATAGGGAGCTTTTATTTTATTCTAAACATAATAGGAAGCTTTGGGAAAGTTTGAAGTGGGGAAGTAACATATCTGACATATCTTGTATATAATTTTATTTTATATTTGATCAAGAATTATAGGTAAGTAGAGATGAAACTCACTTTAAAGCTGCTAGCTTTAGTCCAAGTATAGTCCAAGTAGAAAATGAGTCAGTAAGAAATTCTAATGGCTTAATGTGTATAATAGAGTAGAGGCTGGTTCCTAATTTTTTTAACTTGGTACATTAGGTGTTTGAAGACTAAAGGAGAATGGGGTTTAGGAAAGAAAAGGGGAATCATGATTCTTATTTTGAACTTAAAAATTTGAGGTGCCTCTTCTATATCCAAGTAAGTTGTGATGTAGCAATATTGTCTTTTGGAAAGGTTTAAATGAAAGAGTTGAATTTATTTTGTAGTATGGTATGCCAGGGATAGAAGCCAGGACCTTGTACATAGTAATAGTTTGTTCTCTGAGCTAAATCCTGTTCCCTTAAATTTACATTTTTAAGAAAACATTAGACAGTGTGGTGGGTAAGGTGCTTGTCTTGCACATAGCCAACCATGGTTTTATCCCTAGCATCATGTCTTGGTCCTTTGATCACTACTGAGACTAATCCCTGAGCTCAGAGCCAAGAGTCAGCCGTGAGCACAGCCAAATACTGCACTAAAACCAGAAAGAGAAAAAGGAAAACATTTTACTGTTTGGATCATTGTCTAAAAATGCAGCCTTTGTTATAGTTTAGTAGTTCAGTATAAGGTTTGAGATATATAAAACCAGGGGCTGGAGTGATATAGCACAGCGGGTAGGGCGTTTGCCTTGCACGCGGCCGACCTGGGTTCGATTCCCAGCATCCCATATGGTCCCCTGAGCACTGCCAGGAGTGATTCCTGAGTGCAAAGCCAGGAGTGACCCCTGAGCATCTCTGGGTGTGACCCAAAAAAAGCAAAAAAAAAAAAAAGATATATAAAACCATACCTCTAAATTTTGCTTGTTTTGCGTTTAGGCCAAAAGGATTCTTGAAGGAGATCATGGATCCCCTACTGGAGAAATTGATGATGAAGACAAAGTATGTGCTGATTATGATTAACTTGTGCTTTATTTAAAATTCTTTTGAAACGGATGATTCAATAATTTTTGAACTTCAGGTCAAATTTTCAGTAACTTTTTCCTCAATGTTTTGAGAGCAAAGTTTGGGGATCATCAGATTTCCTGCTCACATACTTTATTTTCTTCTAAAAACAACTCTCAAAAATGTTTCTTTGTATTTCATATTGGGTAATGATTTTTTTTAAATTTTTGTTTCTTTATTTTTTGCTTTTTGGGTCACACCCAGACATGCACAGGGGTTACTTCTCACTTGGCACTGAGGAATTTCTCCTGGCGGTGCTTGGGGGACCTATGGGATGCTGGGAATCAAACCTGGATTGGCTTCGTGCAAGGCAAACGCCCTACCCACTGTGCTATCACTCCAACCCCTAATGTTTTATTTTTATGTTTATTATAAGCCTTTTAAAAACATACTTTCATGGACTTATTAAATGTATTTGTGTCTAGGACAAGGATGAAACTGAAACTGTTAAGCAGACTCAAACATCTGAGGTACTAAAAGGTGACAGATCCAAAAATGTGAGATCTGATGTTTCTGACCAAGAGGAAGATGAAGAAAGTGAAGAATGTCCAGTGTCTATTAGTAAGTTTAAAGATTCTGTATTAATTTTACATATTCTATATAGGCCACTTGTGTGAATATGCTTAATTGAGAATTGTCAGCTCTGATTTGGATTTCAGTTTACCCTGACCAAATTACCTGCCCTTATAGTATTAAGTTACACTTATAAGATTTCAGGTAATTTAGCAGTTGCACTATTCAGAAATGCTAATAAATAGAACAAGTATTAAATGCTAAAATTTTACTTTAAAAATTGTGTTAATCAACTTAGATTTGTCCAAAGCTGAAACTCAGGCTTTG